>NW_026894146.1:0-183947 GCF_032452875.1 Bos javanicus | reverse complement strand
CTGCTGTGGCTGATCATGCACGATCACGTGCAACCATGTACTGTCCACGTGACTGATCACATGATCACGTAATTGATCATGCAGTCACGTGGCTATCATGCACTGATCACGTGGCTGATCACACATGTATCACGTGACTGATCATGCACTGATCACGTGGCTGATCATGCACTGATCGTGGCTGATCATGCACTGATCACGTGGCTATCATGCACTGATCACGTGGCTGATCACACACGTATCACATGACTGATCATGCACTGATCACGTGGCTATCATGCACTGATCACGTGGCTATCATGCACTGATCACGTGGCTGATCATGCAATGATCACGTACTTCATGCACTGGTCACGTGACTGATCACTGATCACGTAACTGATCATGCACTGATCATGTGGCTGATCATGCACTGATCACGTGGCTGATCATGCACTGATCACGTGACTGATCATGCACTGATCACGTGACTGATCATGCACTGATCACGTGGCTATCATGCACTGATCACGTGCTGATCATGCACTGATCACGGCTACCATGTACTGGTCACATGACTGATCATGCACTGATCACGTGACTGATCATGCAGTGATCACGTGGCTATCATGCACTACTCACGTGGCTGATCATGCACATGATCATGTAGCTACCATGTACAGGTCACGTGACATGATCATACACCCATCAGGTGACTGATCATGCACTGATCACGTGGCTATCATGCACTGATCACGAGACTGATCATGCACTGATCACGTCTATATCATGCACTGATCACATGACTGCCCATGCACTGATCACGTGGATGATCATACACTAATCATGTGACAGATCATGCACTGATCACGTGGCTGATCATGCACTGATACTGACTGAGCATGGACTGATCACATGACTATCATGCATGATCACGTGACTTAATGGCGCTGATCATGTGACTGATCATGCGCTGATCATGTTTGCTATCATACACTGATCATGTGCCTCTGGAGGCAATAAACAAAGAGCTGAGTAGGCACGAATCAAACAGTCAGCAGGCAATAATCATGGAACTCAGGTGTGAGGAATCATGCTGCTCAGCTGGCAATAATCAAGCAGCTGAGCAGGCAGGAATTACGCAGCACAGCTGGCAATTGTCAAGCAGATGACAGGCAGGAATCGTGCAGCTCAGCTGGCAATTGTCAAGCAGATGAGCAGACAGTAATCACGCAGCTCAGCAGCCCTGATCACGTGACTGAGCATGCACTGTTCACGTGGCTGATCATACACTGATCACGTGATCATGCACTGATCACTTGGATATCATGCACTGATCACGTGGCTGATCATACACTGATCACGTGTCTGATCATGCACTGATCACGTGGCTGATCATGCACTGCTCACGTGGCTGATCATGCACTGATCACGTGGCTGATCATGCACACTGATCACGTGGCTGAACATGCACTGATCACGTGGCTGATCACACACTGTCACGTGACATATCATGCACTGATCGTGGCTATCATGCACTGATCACGTGGCTGATCATACACTGCTCACGTAACTCATCATGCACATCATCGTGGCTATCATGCACTGCTCACGTGGCTCGTCATGGAATGATCACGTAGCAACCATATACTGTCACGTGACTGATCATGCACTGATCACGTAAATGATCATGCACTGTTCACGTGACTGATCATGCACTGATCACGTGACTGATCATGCACTGATCACGTGGCTATCATGCACTGCTCACGTGGCTGATCATGCAATGATCACATGGCAACCATGTACTGGTCACGTGACTGATCATGCACTGATCACGTAATTGATCATGCACTGATCACGTGGCTCATCATGCACTGATCACGTGGCTGATCACATGTATCACGTGACTGATCATGCACTGATCACGTGGCTCTCATGCACTGATCACGTGGCTGATCATGCACTGATCACGTGGATATCATGCACTGATCACGTGGCTGATCACACACGTATCACATGACTGATCATGCACTGATCACGTGGCTATCATGCACTGATCACGTGGCTATCATGCACTGATCACGTGGCTGATCATGCACTGATCACGTGACTGATCATGCACTGATCACGTGGCTGATCATGCACTGATCACGTGACTGATCATGCACTGATCACGTGACTGATCATGCACTGATCACGTGGCTATCATGCACTGATCACGTGGCTGATCATGCACTGATCACGTGCTACCATATACTGATCACGTGACTGATCATGCACTGATCACGTGGTGATCATGCACTGATCACGTGGCTGATCATGCACTGATCACGTGACTGATCATGCACTGATCACGTGGCTGATCATGCACTGATCACGTGGCTATCATGCACTGATCGTGGCTGATCATGCCATGATCACGCAGCTACCATGTACTGGTCACATGACTGATCATGCACTGATCATGATGATCATGCACGTGATCGCACGTGGCTATCATGCACTACTCACGTGGCTGATCATGCAATGATCATGTAGCTACCATGTACAGTCACGTGAATGATCATACACCCATCGGTGACTGATCATGCACTGATCACGTGGCTATCATGCACTGATCACGAGACTGATCATGCACTGATCTGCGTCTATATCATGCTGATCACATGACTGCCCATGCACTGATCACGTGGATGATCATACACTGATCTTGTGACTGATCATGCACTGATCACGTGGCTGATCATGCACTGATACCGTGACTGAGCATGGACTGATCACATGACTATCATGTAGTGATCACGTGACTTAATGGCGCTGATCATGTGACTGATCATGCGCTGATCATGTTTGCTATCATACACTGATCATGTGCCTCTGGAGGCAATAAACAAAGAGCTGAGTAGGCACGAATCAAACAGTCAGCAGGCAATAATCATGGAACTCAGGTGTGAGGAATCATGCTGCTCAGCTGGCAATAATCAAGCAGCTGAGCAGGCAGGAATTACGCAGCACAGCTGGCAATTGTCAGCAGGCAGGAATCGTGCAGCTCAGCTGGCAATTGTCAAGCAGATGAGCAGACAGTAATCACGCAGCTCAGCAGGCCCAGATCACGTGACTGAGCATGCACTGTTCACGTGGCTGATCATACACTGATCACGTGATGATCATGCACTGATCACTTGGATATCATGCACTGATCACGTGGCTGATCATACACTGTTCACGTGTCTGACCATGCACTGATCACGTGGCTGATCATGCTGCTCACGTAACTGATCATGCACTGATCACGTGGCTATCATGCACTGATCACGTGGCTGAACATGCACTGTTCACGTGGCTGATCACACACCTGTCACGTGACATATCATGCACTGATCACGTGGCACTCATGCACTGATCACGTGGCTGATCATACTCTGCTCACGTAATTCATGCACACATCACGTGGCTATCATGCACTGCTCACGTGGCTCGTCATGGAATGATCACGTAGCAACCATATACTGGTCACGTGACTGATCATGCAAAGATCACGTAAATGATCATGCACTGTTCACGTGACTGATCATGCACTGATCACGTGACTGATCATGCACTGATCACGTGGCTATCATGCACTGCTCACGTGGCTGATCATGCACGATCACGCATGCTACCATGTACTGGTCACGTGACTGATCATGCACTGATCACGTAATTGATCCTGCACTGATCACGTGGCTGATCATGCACTGATCACGTGGCTGATCATGCATGTATCACGTGACTGATCATGCACTGATCACGTGGCTCTCATGCACTGATCACGTGGCTGTCATGCACTGATCACGTGGATATCATGCACTGATCACGTGGCTGATCATACGTATCAAACATCATGCACTGATCACGTGGCTATCATGCACTGATCACGTGGCTATCATGCACTGATCACGTGGCTGATCATGCAATGATCACTAGCTACCATGTACTGGTCACGTGACTGATCATGCACTGATCACGTAATTGATCATGCACTGATCACGTGGCTGATCATGCACTGATCACGTGGCTGATCATGCACTGATCACTGTGATCATGCACTGATCACGTGACTGATCATGCACTGATCACGTGGCTATCATGCACTGATCACTTGGCTGACATACACTGATCACGTGCCTGATCATGCACTGATCACGTGGCTGATCATGCTGATCACGTACTGATCATGCACATTCGACTGATCATGCACTGATCGTGGCTATCATGCACTGCTCACGTGGCTGATCATGCATGATCACGCAGCTACCATGTCTGGTCACGACTGATCAGCCATTGCTGATCACGTGACTGATCATCAGTGATCACGTGGCTATCATGCACTGCTCACGTGGCTGATCATGCAATGATCACGTAGCTACCATGTACTGGTCACGTGACTGATCGCACACATCACGTGACTGATCATGCACTGATCACGTGGCTATCATGCACTGATCACGTGACTGATCATGCACTGATCACGTCTATATCATGCACTGATCACATGACTGATCATGCACTGATCACGTGGATGATCATACACTGATCTTGTGACTGATCATGCACTGATCACGTGGCTGATCATGCACTGATACGTGGTGACTGAGCATGGACTGATCACATGACTATCATGTGGCTGATCATGACGATGATCGTGCTGATGTGACTGATCAGCGCATGATCATGTTTATCATGCACTGATCATGTGCCTCTGGAGGCAATGATCAAAGAGCTGAGTAGGCACAATCAAATAGTGTGCTGATCATCACGGAACACGTGTGAGGAATCATCACTGTGGCTGGAGCTGATCACATGCTTCGGCAATCAGGATAATGCAGCTCAGCTGGCATTATCAACAGATGAGCAGACAGTAATCACAGCGACTCAGCAGGCACTGATCGTGGTGATCATGCACATATTCCGTGGCTGATCATACACTGATCACGTGATGATCATGCACTGATCACGTGGATATCATGCACTGATCACGTGGCTGATCATACACTGATCACGTGTCTGACCATGCACTGATCACGTGGCTGATCATACACTATCACGTAACTGATCATGCACTGATCACGTGGCTATCATGCACTGATCACGTGGCTGATCATGCACTGATCACGTGGCTGATCACACACTGTCACGTGACATATCATGCACTGATCACGTGGCATCATGCACTGATCATGGCTGATCATGCACTGATCATGACGATGCACCACATCACGTGGCTATCATGCACTGCTCACGTGGCACGATCATGGAATGATCACGTGGCAACCATATACTGGTCACGTGACTGATCATGCAGGATCACATGAAGCTGATGCACTGTTCACAGTGACTGATCATGCTGATCACGTGACTGATCATGCACTGCCGTGGCTATCATGCACTGCTCGTGGCTGATCATGCAACGATCACGTAGCAACCATGTACTGGTCACGTGACCATCATGCACTGATCACGTAATTGATCATGCACTGATCACGTGGCTCATCATGCACTGATCACGTGGCTGATCACACATGATCACGTGACTGATCATGCACTGATCACGTGGCTCTCATGCACTGATCACGTTGTCATGCACTGATCACGTGGATATCATGCACTGATCCGTGGCTGATCATGCACTATCACATGACTGATCATGCACTGATCACGTGGCTATCATGCACTGATCACGTGGCTATCATGCACTGATCACGTGGCTGATCTGGACATTGGCTATCAGCCGTGTCTGTCTGCTGATGGTGATCACCACTGGCACGTAATTGATCATGCACTGATCATGTGGCTGATCATGCACTGATCGTGGCTGATCATACACTGATCACGTGACTGATCATGCACTGATCACGTGACTGATCATGCACTGATCACGTGGCTATCATGCACTGATCACTGGCTGGACATACACTGATCACGACTGATCATGCACTGATCACGTGGCTGATCATGCACTGATCACGTGACTGATCATGCACTGATCACGTCTGATCATGCACTGATCACGTGGCTATCATGCACTGCTCACGTGGCTGATCATGCCATGATCACGCAGGCCATGTACTGGTCATGACTGATCATGCACTGATCATGACTGATCATGCAGTGATCACGTGGCTATCATGCACTACTCACGTGGCTGATCATGCAATGATCATGTAGCTACCATGTACAGGTCACGTGAATGATCATACACCCATCAGGTGACTGATCATGCACTGATCACGTGGCTATCATGCACTGATCACGAGACTGATCATGCACTGATCACGTCTATATCATGCACTGATCACATGACGGTGCTGATCACGTGGATGATCATACTAATCTTGTGACAGATCATGCACTGATCACGTGGCTGATCATGCACTGATACCGTGACTGAGCATGGACTGATCACATGACTATCATGTAGTGATCACGTGACTTAATGGCTGATCATGTGACTGATCATGCGCTGATCATGTTTGCTATCATACACTGATCATGTGCCTCTGGAGGCAATAAACAAAGAGCTGAGTAGGCACGAATCAAACAGTCAGCAGGCAATAATCATGGAACTCAGGTGTGAGGAATCATGCTGCTCAGCTGGCAATAATCAAGCAGCTGAGCAGGACAGTTCAGGAATGATGCAGCTCAGCTGGCAATTGTCAAGCAGATGAGCAGACAGTAATCACGCAGCTCAGCAGGCCCAGATCACGTGACTGAGCATGCACTGTTCACGTGGCTGATCATACACTGATCACGTGATGATCATGCACTGATCACTTGGATATCATGCACTGATCACGTGGCTGATCATACACTGTTCACGTGTCTGACCATGCACTGATCACGTGGCTGATCATACACTGCTCACGTGCTGATCATGCACTGATCACGTGGCTATCATGCACTGATCGTGGCTGAACATGCACTGTTCACGTGGCTGATCACACACCTGTCACGTGACATATCATGCACTGATCACGTGGCACTCATGCACTGATCACGTGGCTGATCATACTCTGCTCACGTAACTCATGCACATCACGTGGCTATCATGCACTGCTCACGTGGCTCGTCATGGAATGATCACGTGGCTACCATATACTGGTCACGTGACTGATCATGCACAGATCACGTAAATGATCATGCACTGTTCACGTGACTGATCATGTACTGATCACGTGACTGATCATGCACTGATCACGTGGCTATCATGCACTGCTCACGTGGCTGATCATGCCATCACGTGGCAACCATGTACTGGTCACGTGACTGATCATGCACTGATCACGTAATTGATCCTGCACTGATCACGTGGCTCATCATGCACTGATCACGTGGCTGATCATGCATGTATCCGACTGATCATGCACTGATCACGTGAAATCATGCATGATCACGTGGCTATCATGCACTGATCACGTGGATGATCATGCACTGATCGTGGCTGATCACACTGCGTATCACATGACTGATCATGCGATCACATGGCTATCATGCACTGATCACGTGGCTATCATACTGATCACGTGGCTGATCAGCCTGATCTGCGTAATGCCTTGTACTGATCATGTTTGATCATGCACTGATCACGTGGTATTGATCATGCACTGATCGTGGCTGATCATACACTGATCACGTGACTGATCATGCACTGATCACGTGACTGATCATGCACTGATCACGTGGCTATCATGCACTGATCACGTGGCTGATCATGCACTGATCACGTACTGATCATGCACTGATCACGTCAGCTGATCATGCACTGCTCACGTGGCTGATCATGCACTGATCACGGCTACCATGTACTGGTCACATGACTGATCATGCACTGATCACGTGACTGATCATGCAGTGATCACGTGGCTATCATGCACTACTCACGTGGCTGATCATGCAATGATCATGTAGCTACATCATGTACAGTCGTGAATGATCATACACCCATCAGGTGACTGATCATGCACTGATCACGTGGCTATCATGCACTGATCAGACTGATCATGCACTGATCACGTCTATATCATGCACTGATCATGACTGCCCATGCACTGATCACGTGGATGATCATACACTGATCATGTGACAGATCATGCACTGATCACGTGGCTGATCATGCACTGATACCGTGACTGAGCATGGACTGATCACATGACTATCATGTAGTGATCACGTGACTTAATGGCGCTGATCATGTGACTGATCATGCACTGATCATGTTTGCTATCATACACTGATCATGTGCCTCTGGAGGCAATAAACAAAGAGCTGAGTAGGCACGAATCAAACAGTCAGCAGGCAATATCATGGAACTCAGGTGTGAGGAATCATGCTGCTCAGCTGGCAATGATCAAGCAGCTGAGCAGGCAGGAATCGTTTGGCTCAGCTGGCAATTGTCAAGCAGATGAGCAGACAGTAATCACGCAGCTCAGGGCCCAGATCACGTGACTGAGCATGCACTGTTCACGTGGCTGATCATACACTGATCACGTGATGATCATGCACTGATCACGGATATCATGCACTGATCACGTGGCTGATCATACACTGTTCACGTGTCTGACCATGCACTGATCACGTGGCTGATCATACACTGCTCACGTAACTGATCATGCACTGATCACGTGGCTATCATGCACTGATCACGTGGCTGAACATGCACTGTTCACGTGGCTGATCACACTGTCACGTGACATATCATGCACTGATCACGTGGCACTCATGCACTGATCACGTGGCTGATCATACTCTGCTCACGTAACTCATGCACATCACGTGGCTATCATGCACTGCTCACGTGGCTGTCATGGAATGATCACGTAGCTACCATATACTGATCACGTGACTGATCATGCAAGATCACGTAAATGATCATGCACTGATCACGTGACTGATCATGTACTGATCACGTGACTGATCATGCACTGATCACGTGGCTATCATGCACTGCTCACGTGGCTGATCATGCACTGATCAGTATTGCAACCATGTACTGGTCACGTGACTGATCATGCACTGATCACGTAATTGATCATGCACTGATCACGTGGCTCATCATGCACTGATCACGTGGCTGATCACACTGATCACGTGACTGATCATGCACTGATCCGTGGCTGATCATGCACTGATCACGTGGCTATCATGCACTGATCACGTGGATATCATGCACTGATCACGTGGCTGATCACACACGTATCACATGACTGATCATGCACTGATCACGTGGCTATCATGCACTGATCACGTGACTGATCATGCACTGATCACGTGGCTGATCATGCACTGATCACGTGGCTATCATGCACTGATCACGTGACTGATCATGCACTGATCACGAATGATCATGCACTGATCACGTGGCTGATCATGCACTGATCACGTGGCTGATCATACACTGATCACGTGACTGATCATGCACTGATCACGTGACTGATCATGCACTGATCACGTGGCTATCATGCACTGATCACGTGGCTGATCATGCACTGATCACGTGACTGATCATGCACTGATCACGTGGCTGATCATGCACTGATCACGTGACTGATCATGCACTGATCATGCGTGACTGATCATGCACTGATCACGTGACTGATCATGCACTGATCACGTGTCTGAGATCATGCATGATCACGTGGCTGATCATGCACTGATCACGTGGCTGCCATGCACTGATCACGTGACTGATCATGCACTGATCACGTGGCTGATCATACACTGATCACGTGACTGATCATGCACTGATCACGTGGCTATCATGCACTGATCACGTGGCTGATCATGCACTATTCACGTGGCTGATCACACCTGTCACGTGACTATCATGCACTGATCACGTGGCTCTCATGCACTGATCACGTGGCTGATCATGCAAGCTCACGTGAACTGACATGCACTGATCACGTGGCTATCATGCACTGCCATTGCGTAACTGTCATGGAGCCAGTCACGTATGAACTGATCATCTTCAGTACGTGACTGATCATGCACTGATCACGTAAATGATCATGCACATTCACGTGACTGATCATGCACTGATCACGTGACTGATCATGCACTGATCACGTGGCTATCATGCACTGCTCACGTGGCTGATCATGCACGATCACGTGCTAACCATGTACTGGTCACGTGACTGATCATGCACTGATCGTATTGATCATGCACTGATCACGTGGCTGATCATGCACTGATCACGTGGCTGATCACACATGTATCACGTGACTGATCATGCACTGATCACGTGGCTCTCATGCACTGATCACGTGGCTGTCATGCACTGATCACGTGGATATCATGCACTGATCACGTGGCTGATCATGCACTATCACATGACTGATCATGCACTGATCACGTGGCTATCATGCACTGATCACGTGGCTATCATGCACTGATCACGTGGCTGATCATGCAATGATCACGTAGCTATCATGTACTGGTCACGTGACTGATCATGCACTGATCACGTAATTGATCATGCACTGATCACGTGGCTGATCATGCACTGATCACGTGGCTGATCATGCACTGATCACGTGACTGATCATGCACTGATCACGTGACTGATCATGCACTGATCACGTGGCTATCATGCACTGATCACGTGGCTGATCATGCACTGATCACGTGGATCATGCACTGATCACGTGGCTGATCATGCACTGATCACGTGACTGATCATGCACTGATCACGTGCTGATCATGCACTGATCACGTGGCTATCATGCACTGATCACGTGGCTGATCATGCATGATCACGTGGCTCATGTACTGGTCACATGACTGATCATGCACTGATCACGTGACTGATCATGCACTGATCACGTGGCTATCATGCACTACTCACGTGGCTGATCATGCAATGATCATGTAGCTACCATGTACAGGTCACGTGAATGATCATACACCCATCAGGTGACTGATCATGCACTGATCACGTGGCTATCATGCACTGATCACGAGACTGATCATGCACTGATCACGTCTATATCATGCACTGATCACATGACTGCCCATGCACTGATCACGTGGATGATCATACACTAATCATGTGACAGATCATGCACTGATCACGTGGCTGATCATGCACTGATACCGTGACTGAGCATGGACTGATCACATGACTATCATGTAGTGATCACGTGACTTAATGGCGCTGATCATGTGACTGATCATGCGCTGATCATGTTTGCTATCATACACTGATCATGTGCCTCTGGAGGCAATAAACAAAGAGCTGAGTAGGCACGAATCAAACAGTCAGCAGGCAATAATCATGGAACTCAGGTGTGAGGAATCATGCTGCTCAGCTGGCAATAATCAAGCAGCTGAGCAGGCAGGAATTAGCTACAGCTGGCAATTGTCAAGCAGATGACAGGCAGGAATCGTGCAGCTCAGCTGGCAATTGTCAAGCAGATGAGCAGACAGTAATCACGCAGCTCAGCAGGCCCAGATCACGTGACTGAGCATGCACTGTTCACGTGGCTGATCATACACTGATCACGTGATGATCATGCACTGATCACTTGGATATCATGCACTGATCACGTGGCTGATCATACACTGTTCACGTGTCTGACCATGCACTGATCACGTGGCTGATCATACACTGCTCACGTAACTGATCATGCACTGATCACGTGGCTATCATGCACTGATCACGTGGCTGAACATGCACTGTTCACGTGGCTGATCACACACTGTCACGTGACATATCATGCACTGATCACGTGGCACTCATGCACTGATCACGTGGCTGATCATACTCTGCTCACGTGCTCATGCACATCACGTGGCTATCATGCACTGCTCACGTGGCTCGTCATGGAATGATCACGTAGCACCATATACTGGTCACGTGACTGATCATGCACTGATCACGTGATCATGCACTGTTCACGTGACTGATCATGTACTGATCACGTGACTGATCATGCACTGATCACGTGGCTATCATGCACTGCTCACGTGGCTGATCATGCAACGATCCGTGCAACATGTACTGGTCACGTGACTGATCATGCACTGATCGTAATTGATCATGCACTGATCACGTGGCTCATCATGCACTGATCACGTGGCTGATCACACATGTATCACGTGACTGATCATGCACTGATCACGTGGCTATCATGCACTGATCACGTGGCTGTCATGCACTGATCACGTGGATATCATGCACTGATCACGTGGCTGATCATGCATGACTGATCATGCACTGATCACGTGGCTATCATGCACTGATCACGTGGCTATCATGCACTGATCACGTGGCTGATCATGCACTGATCACGTGCTGATCATGCACTGATCACGTGGCTGATCATGCACTGATCACGTGGCTGATCATGCACTGATCACGTGGCTGATCATGCACTGATCACGTGACTGATCATGCACTGATCACGTGACTCATGCACTGATCACGTGGCTATCATGCACTGATCACGTGACTGATCATGCACTGATCACGTGGCTGATCATGCACTGATCACGTGGCTGATCATGCACTGATCACGTGACTGATCATGCACTGATCACGTGGCTGATCATGCACTGATCACGTGGCTATCATGCACTGATCACGTGGCTGATCATGCATGATCACGCAGCTACCATGTACTGGTCACATGACTGATCATGCACTGATCACGTGACTGATCATGCACTGATCACGTGGCTATCATGCACTACCACGTGGCTGATCATGCAATGATCATGTGCTACCATGTACAGGTCACGTGAATGATCATACACCCATCAGGTGACTGATCATGCACTGATCACGTGGCTATCATGCACTGATCACGACTGATCATGCACTGATCACGTCTATATCATGCACTGATCACATGACTGCATGCACTGATCACGTGATGATCATACACTCATCATGTGACAGATCATGCACTGATCACGTGGCTGATCATGCACTGATACCGTGACTGAGCATGGACTGATCACATGACTATCATGTAGTGATCACGTGACTTAATGGCGCTGATCATGACTGATCATGCGGATCATGTTTGCTATCATACACTGATCATGTGCCTCTGGAGGCAATAAACAAAGAGCTGAGTAGGCACGAATCAAACAGTCAGCAGGCAATAATCATGGAACTCAGGTGTGAGGAATCATGCTGCTCAGCTGGCAATAATCAAGCACTGAGCAGGCAGGAATGCAGCACAGCTGGCAATTGTCAAGCAGATGACAGGCAGGAATCGTGCAGCTCAGCTGGCAATTCAAGCAGATGAGCAGACAGTAATCACGCAGCTCAGCAGGCCCTGATCACGTGACTGAGCATGCACTGTTCACGTGGCTGATCATACACTGATCACGTGATGATCATGCACTGATCACTTGGATATCATGCACTGATCACGTGGCTGATCATACACTGTTCACGTGTCTGACCATGCACTGATCACGTGGCTGATCATACACTCACGTAACTGATCATGCACTGATCACGTGGCTATCATGCACTGATCACGTGGCTGAACATGCACTGTTCACGTGGCTGATCACACACCTGTCACGTGATATCATGCACTGATCACGTGGCACTCATGCACTGATCACGTGGCTGATCATACTCTGATCACGTAACTCATGCACACATCACGTGGCTATCATGCACTGCTCACGTGGCTGGTCATCATGACTGATCACGTGCTTGATCATGCTGTCACGTGACTGATCATGCAAGATCACGTAAATGATCATGCACTGTTCACGTGACTGATCATGTACTGATCACGTGACTGATCATGCACTGATCACGTGGCTATCATGCTCTGCTCACGTGGCTGATCATGCACGATCACGTGGCAACCATGTACTGGTCACGTGACTGATCATGCACTGATCATCAATTGATCCTGCACTGATCACGTGGCTCATCATGCACTGATCACGTGGCTGATCACACATGTATCACGTGACTGATCATGCACTGATCACGTGGCTCTCATGCACTGATCACGTGGCTGTCATGCACTGATCACGTGGATATCATGCACTGATCACGTGGCTGATCACACACGTATCACATGACTGATCATGCACTGATCACGTGGCTATCATGCACTGATCACGTGGCTATCATGCACTGATCACGTGGCTGATCATGCAATGATCACGTAGCTACCATGTACTGGTCACGTGACTGATCATGCACTGATCACGTAATTGATCATGCACTGATCATGTGGCTGATGTACTGATCACGTGGCTGATCATGCACTGATCCGCATGCACGATCATGCACTGATCACGATGATCATGCACTGATCACGTGGCTATCATGCACTGATCACGTATTGACATACACTGATCACGTGCCTGATCATGCACTGATCACGTGGCTGATCATGCACTGATCACGTGACTGATCATGCACTGATCACGTGGCTGATCATGCACTGATCACGTGGCTATCATGCACTGCTCACGTGGCTGATCATGCCTGATCACGTGGCTACCATGTACTGGTCACATGACTGATCATGCACTGATCACGTGACTGATCATGCACTGATCACGTGATCATCACTACTCACGTGATGCAATGATCATGTAGCTACCATGTACAGGTCACGTGAATGATCATGCACCCATCAGGTGACTGATCATGCACTGATCACGTGGCTATCATGCACTGATCACAGTGATCATGCACTGATCCGCGTCTATATCATGCACTGATCACATGACTGCCCATGCACTGATCACGTGGATGATCATACACTAATCTTGTGACTGATCATGCACTGATCACGTGGCTGATCATGCACTGATACGTGACTGCATGGACTGATCACATGACTATCATGTAGTGATCACGTGACTTAATGGCGCTGATCATGTGACTGATCATGCGCTGATCATGTTTGCTATCATACACTGATCATGTGCCTCTGGAGGCAATAAACAAAGAGCTGAGTAGGCACGATCAACAGTCAGCAGGCAATAATCATGGAACTCAGTGTGAGGAATCATGCTGCTCAGCTGGCAATAATCAAGCAGCTGAGCAGGCAGGAATCGTGCAGCTCAGCCAATTGTCAAGCAGATGAGCAGACAGTAATCACGCAGCTCAGCAGGCCCAGATCACGTGACTGAGCATGCACTGTTCACGTGGCTGATCATACACTGATCACGTGATGATCATGCACTGATCACTGGATATCATGCACTGATCACGTGGCTGATCATGCACTTCACGTGCTGCCATGCACTGATCACGTGGCTGATCATACACTGCTCACGTAACTGATCATGCACTGATCACGTGGCTATCATGCACTGATCACGTGGCTGAACATGCACTGTTCACGTGGCTGATCACACACCTGTCACGTGACATATCATGCACTGATCACGTGGCACTCATGCACTGATCACGTGGCTGATCATGCTCTGCTCACGTAACTCATGCACACATCACGTGGCTATCATGCACTGCTCACGTGGCTCGTCATGGAATGATCACGTAGCAGCATATACTGGTCACGTGACTGATCATGCAGATCACGTAAATGATCATGCACTGTTCACGTGACTGATCATGCACTGATCACGTGACTGATCATGCACTGCACGTGGCTATCATGCTCTGCTCGTGGCTGATCATGCGATCGTAGCAACCATGTACTGGTCACGTGACTGATCATGCACTGATCATGGTGATCATGCACTGATCACGTGGCTCATCATGCACTGATCACGTGGCTGATCACACATGTATCACGTGACTGATCATGCACTGATCACGTGGCTCTCATGCACTGATCACGTGGCTGTCATGCACTGATCACGTGGATATCATGCACTGATCACGTGGCTGATCACACACGTATCACGTGACTGATCATGCACTGATCACGTGGCTATCATGCACTGATCACGTGGCTGATCATGCAATGATCACGTAGCTACCATGTACTGGTCACGTGACTGATCATGCACTGATCACGTAATTGATCATGCACTGATCACGTGGCTGATCATGCACTGATCACGTGGCTGACATACACCCACATCACGTGACTGATCATGCACTGATCACGTGGCTGATCATGCACTGATCATGACTGATCATGCACTGATCAGTGTCTGATCATGCACTGATCACGTGGCTATCATGCACTGATCACGTGACTGTGCAGCCGATCACGCAGCTACCATGTACTGGTCACATGACTGATCATGCACTGATCACGTGACTGATCATGCAGTGATCACGTGGCTATCATGCACTACTCGTGGCTGATCATGCAATGATCATGTAGCTACCATGTACAGTCACGTGAATGATCATACACCCATCAGGTGACTGATCATGCACTGATCACGTGGCTATCATGCACTGATCACGAGACTGATCATGCACTGATCACGTCTATATCATGCACTGATCACATGACTGCCATGCACTGATCACGTGGATGATCATACACTGATCATGTGACAGATCATGCACTGATCACGTGGCTGATCATGCACTGATACCGTGACTGAGCATGGACTGATCACATGACTATCATGTAGTGATCACGTGACTTAATGGCGCTGATCATGTGACTGATCATGCGCTGATCATGTTTGCTATCATACACTGATCATGTGCCTCTGGAGGCAATAAACAAAGAGCTGAGTAGGCACGAATCAAACAGTCAGCAGGCAATAATCATGGAACTCAGCTGTGAGGAATCATGCTGCTCAGCTGGCAATAATCAAGCAGCTGAGCAGGCAGGAATTACATGCACAGCTGGCAATTGTCAAGCAGATGACAGGCAGGAATCGTGCAGCTCAGCTGGCAATTGTCAAGCAGATGAGCAGACAGTAATCACGCAGCTCAGCAGGCCCAGATCACGTGACTGAGCATGCACTGTTCACGTGGCTGATCATACACTGATCACGTGATGATCATGCACTGATCACGTGATATCATGCACTGATCACGTGGCTGATCATGCACTGATCACGTAGCAACCATGCACTGATCACGTGGCTGATCATGCACTGATCACGTAACTGATCATGCACTGATCACGTGGCTCATCATGCACTGATCACGTGGCTGATCACACTATCACGTGACTGATCATGCACTGATCACGTGGCTATCATGCACTGATCACGTGGCTGCTCATGCACTGATCACGTGGCTATCATGCACTGATCACGTGGCTGATCATACACTATCACGTGACTGATCATGCACTGATCACGTGGCTATCATGCACTGATCACGTGGCTATCATGCACTGATGTGGCTGATCATGCACTGATCACATGAGCTATCATGTACTGATCACGTGACTGATCATGCACTGATCACGTGACTGATCATGCACTGATCACGTGGCTGATCATGCACTGATCACGTGGCTGATCATGCACTGATCACGTGACTGATCATGCACTGATCACGTGACTGATCATGCACTGATCTGCGTATCATGCACTGATCATGGCTGATCATGCACTGATCACGTGGCTGATCATGCACTGATCACGTGGCTGATCATGCACTGATCACGTGGCTGATCATGCTGATCACGTGGCTGATCATGCACTGATCACGTGACTGATCATGCACTGATCATGGCTGATCATGCACTGATCACGTGGCTATCATGCACTGATCACGTGGCTGATCATGCATGATCACGTAGCTATCATGCACTGATCACGTGACTGATCATGCACTGATCACGTGGCTGATCGCATGCATCACGTGACTGATCATGCACTGATCACGTGGCTATCATGCACTGATCACGTGGCTGATCATGCACTGATCACGTGGCTGATCATACACTGATCACGTGACTGATCATGCACTGATCACGTGACTCATGCACTGATCACGTGGCTGATCATGCACTGATCACGTGACATGCACACATCACGTGTGGCCTCATGCACACACAATGGCTGATCATGCACAATCACGTGCTGATCATGCACTGTGCGTGAGACTGATCATGCACTGATCATGTCTGATCATGCACTGATCACGTGGCTGATCATGCACTGATCACGTGACTGATCATGCACTGATCACGTGGCTATCATGCACTGATCACGTGGCTGATCATCACGATCACGTAGCAATCATGCACTGGTCACGTGACTGATCATGCACTGATCACGTGACTGATCATGCACTGATCACGTGATCATGCGCGATCACGTGGCTGATCATGCACTGATCACGTGACTGATCATGCACTGATCACGTGGCTGATCATGCACTGATCACGTGGCATCATCACTGATCACGTGGATATCATGCACTGATCACGTGGCTGATCACACACGTCATCACATGACTGATCATGCACTGATCACGTGGCTATCATGCACTGATCACGTGGCTATCATGCACTGATCACGTGGCTGATCATGCAATGATCACGTAGCTACCATGCACTGGTCACGTGACTGATCATGCACTGATCACGTAATTGATCATGCACTGATCACGTGGCTGATCATGCACTGATCACGTGGCTGATCATACACTGATCACGTGACTGATCATGCACTGATCACGTGACTGATCATGCACTGATCACGTGGCTATCATGCACTGATCACGTGGCTGACATGCACTGATCACGTGGCTGATCATGCACTGATCACGTGTCTGATCATGCACTGATCACGTGACTGATCATGCACTGATCACGTGACTGATCATGCACTGATCACGTGGCTGTCATGCACTGCTCACGTGGCTGATCATGCCCTGATCACGCAGCTACCATGTACTGGTCACATGACTGATCATGCACTGATCACGTGACTGATCATGCAGTGATCACGTGGCTATCATGCACTACTCACGTGGCTGATCATGCAATGATCATGTAGCTACCATGTACAGGTCACGTGAATGATCATACACTGATCAGGTGACTGATCATGCACTGATCACATGGCTATCATGCACTGATCACGAGACTGATCATGCACTGTCACGTCTATATCATGCACTGATCACATGACTGCCCGTGCACTGATCACGTGGATGATCATACACTAATCTTGTGACAGATCATGCACTGATCACGTGGCTGATCATGCACTGATACCGTGACTGAGCATGGACTGATCACATGACTATCATGTGATCACGTGACTTAATGGCGCTGATCATGTGACTGATCATGCGCTGATCATGTTTGCTATCATACACTGATCATGTGCCTCTGGAGGCAATAAACAAAGAGCTGAGTAGGCACGAATCAAGCAGTCAGCAGGCAATAATCATGGAACTCAGGTGTGAGGAATCATGCTGCTCAGCTGGCAATAATCAAGCAGCTGAGCAGGCAGGATTATGCAGCACAGCTGGCAATTGTCAAGCAGATGAGCAGACAGTAATCACGCAGCTCAGCAGGCCCAGATCACGTGACTGAGCATGCACTGTTCACGTGGCTGATCATACACTGATCACGTGATGATCATGCACTGATCACTGGATATCATGCACTGATCACGTGGCTGATCATACACTGTTCACGTGTCTGACCATGCACTGATCACGTGGCTGATCATACACTGCTCACGTAACTGATCATGCACTGATCACGTGGCTATCATGCACTGATCACGTGGCTGAACATGCACTGTTCGCGTGGCTGATCACACACCTGTCACGTGACATATCATGCACTGATGTGGCTCATGCACTGATCGGCTGATCATACTCTGCTCACGTAACTCATGCACATCACGTGGCTATCATGCACTGCTCACGTGGCTGCATGGAATGATCACGTAGCAACCATATACTGGTCACGTGACTGATCATGCACTGATCACGTAAATGATCATGCACTGTTCACGTGACTGATCATGTACTGATCACGTGACTGATCATGCACTGATCACGTGGCTATCATGCACTGCTCACGTGGCTGATCATGTGATCACGTGGCAACCATGTACTGGTCACGTGACTGATCATGCACTGATCACGTAATTGATCATGCACTGATCACGTGGCTCATCATGCACTGATCACGTGGCTGATCACACTGTATCACGTGACTGATCATGCACTGATCACGTGGCTCTCATGCACTGATCACGTGGCTGTCATGCACTGATCACGTGGATATCATGCACTGATCACGTGGCTGATCACACCGTATCACATGACTGATCATGCACTGATCACGTGGCTATCATGCACTGATCACGTGGCTATCATGCACTGATCACGTGGCTGATCATGCACTGATCACGTGGCTGATCATGCACTGATCAAGTGGCTGATCATGCACTGATCAGTGACTGATCATGCACTGATCACGTGTCTGATCATGCACTGATCACGTGGCTATCATGCACTGATCACGTGGCTGGTCATGCACTGATCACGTGCTACCATATGCACTGTCACGTGACTGATCATGCACTGATCACGTAGCTGATCATGCACTGATCACGTGGCTGATCATGCACTGATCACGTGACTGATCATGCACGTGGCTATCATGCATGCACCATCACTGCTATCATGCACTGCTCATGGCTGATCATGCCATGATCACGCTACCATGTACTGGTCACATGACTGATCATGCACTGATCACGTGACTGATCATGCAGTGATCACGTGGCTATCATGAACTACTCACGTGGCTGATCATGCAATGATCATGTAGCTACCATGTACAGGTCACGTGAATGATCATACACCCATCAGGTGACTGATCATGCACTGATCACGTGGCTATCATGCACTGATCACGAGACTGGTCATGCACTGATCACGTCTATATCATGCACTGATCACATGACTGCCCACACTGATCACGTGGATGATCATACACTAATCTTGTGACAGATCATGCACTGATCACGTGGCTGATCATGCACTGATACCGTGACTGAGCATGGACTGATCACATGACTATCATGTAGTGATCACGTGACTTAATGGTGCTGATCATGTGACTGATCATGCGCTGATCATGTTTGCTTTCATACACTGATCATGTGCCTCTGGAGGCAATAAACAAAGAGCTGAGTAGGCACGAATCAAACAGTCAGCAGGCAATAATCATGGAACTCAGGTGTGAGGAATCATGCTGCTCAGCTGGCAATAATCAAGCAGCTGAGCAGGCAGGAATCGTGCAGCTCAGCTGGCAATTGTCAAGCAGATGAGCAGACAGTAATCACGCAGCTCAGCAGGCCCTGATCACGTGACTGAGCATGCACTGTTCACGTGGCTGATCATACACTGATCACGTTGATCATGCACTGATCACTTGGATATCATGCACTGATCACATGGCTGATCATACACTGTTCACGTGTCTGACCATGCACTGATCACGTGGCTGATCATACACTGCTCACGTAACTGATCATGCACTGATCACGTGGCTATCATGCACTGATCACGTGGCTGAACATGCACTGTTCACGTGGCTGATCACACACCTGTCACGTGACATGTCATGCACTGATCACGTGGCACTCATGCACTGATCACGTGGCTGATCGTACTCTGCTCACGTAACTCATGCACACATCACGTGGCTATCATGCACTGCTCACGTGGCTCGTCATGGAATGATCACGTGGCAACCATATACTGGTCACGTGACTGATCATGCACAGATCACGTAAATGATCATGCACTGTTCACGTGACTGATCATGTACTGATCACGTGACTGATCATGCACTGATCACGTGGCTATCATGCTCTGCTCACGTGGCTGATCATGCAACGATCACGTAGCAACCATGTACTGGTCACGTGACTGATCATGCACTGATCACGTAATTGATCCTGCACTGATCACGTGGCTCATCATGCACTGATCACGTGGCTGATCACACTATCACGTGACTGATCATGCACTGATCCCGTGGCTCTCATGCACTGATCACGTGGCTGATCATGCACTGATCATGGATATCGCATGATCTGTGGCTGATCACGTATGGGCTGATGTGATCATGCACTGATCACGTGACTGATCATGCACTGATCACGTGGCTATCATGCACTGATCATTGATCATGCAATGATCACGTGCTACCATTACTGTCACGTGACTGATCATGCACTGATCACGTGATGATCATTCACTGATAACGTGGCTGATCATGCACTGATCACATGGCTGATCATGCACTGATCACGTAACTGATCATGCACTGATCATGTGACTGATCATGCACTGATCACGTGGCTATCATGCACTGATCACGTGGCTGATCATGCACTGATCACGTGACTGATCATGCACTGATCACGTGGCTGATCATGCACTGATCAGGCTGATCATGCACTGATCAGGTGATACTGATCATGCAGCTGATCGTGGTGATCATGCACTGATCACGTGACTGATCATGCACTGATCACGTGGCTATCATGACTGATCACGTGGCTGATCATACACTGATCACGTGGCTGATCATGCACTGATCACGTGACTGATCATGCACTGATCACGTGGCTGATCATACACTGATCACGTAACTGATCATGCACTGATCACGTGGCTATCATGCACTGATCACGTGGCTGATCATGCACTGTTCACATTAACATGCCTGATCACGTGGCATGTCATGCACTGATCACATTGACTCTCATGCACTGATCACGTGGCTGATCATACTCTGCTCACATGCTCATGCACACATCACGTGACTATCATGCACTGCTCACGTGGCTGATCATGGAATGATCACGTAGCAACCATATACTGATCACGTGACTGATCATGCAATGATCACGTGACTGATCATGCACTGATCACGTGACTGATCATGTACTGATCACGTGACTGATCATGCACTGATCACGTGGCTATCATGACACTGCTCACGTGGCTGATCATGCAATGATCACGTAGCTTCCATGCACTAGTCACGTGACTGATCATGCACTGATCACGTAATTGATCCTGCACTGATCACGTGGCTCATCATGCACTGATCACGTGGCTGATCACACATGTATCCAATGATCACGTGGCTCTCATGCACTGATCACGTGGCTGTCATGCACTGATCACGTGGATATCATGCACTGATCATATGACTGATCACACACGTATCACATGACTGATCATGCACTGATTCGTGGCTATCACTACTGTCACATTGGCTATCATGCACTGATCACGTGGCTTATCAGGCAATGATCACATGAGCTACCATGTACTGGTCACGTGATCATGCACTGAGCACGTAATTGATCATGCACTGATCATGTGGCTGATCATGCACTGATCACGTGGCTGATCACACACTGATCACGTAACTGATCATGCACTGATCACGTGACTGATCATGCACTGATCACGTGACTATCATGCACTGATCACGTGGCTGACGCACTGATCACGTGGCTGATCATGCACTGATCACGTGGCTGATCATGCACTGATCACGTGGCTGATCATGCACTGATCTCGTGTCTGATCATGCACTGATCGTGGCTATCATGCACTGCTCGTGGCTGATCATGCATGATCTCGCAGCTACCATGTACTGTCACATGACTGATCATGCACTGATCACGTGACTGATCATGCAGTGATCACGTGGCTATCATGCACTACTCGTGGCTGATCATGCAATGATCATAGCTACCATGTACAGGTCACGTGAATGATCACACACCCATCAGGTGACTGATCATGCACTGATCACGTAGCTATCATGCACTGATCACGAGACTGATCATGCACTGATCACGTCTATATCATGCACTGATCACATGACTGCCCATGCACTGATCACGTGGATGATCATACACTAATCAGTGTGACAGATCATGCACTGATCACGTGGCTGATCATGCACTGATACCGTGACTGAGCATGGACTGATCACGCGGCTATCATGTAGTGATCACGTGACTTAATGGCGCTGATCATGTGACTGATCATGCGCTGATCATGTTTGCTATCATGCACTGATCATGTGCCTCTGGAGGCAATAAACAAAGAGCTGAGTAGGCACGAATCAGTCAGCAGGCAATAATCATGGAACTCAGTGTGAGGAATCATGCTGCTCAGCTGGCAATAATCAAGCAGCTGAGCAGGCAGGAATCGTGCAGCTCAGCTGTGGCTGTCAAGCAGATGAGCAGACAGTAATCACGCAGCTCAGCAGGCCCAGATCACGTGACTGAGCATGCACTATTCACGTGGCTGATCATACACTGATCACGTGATGATCATGCACTGATCACTTGGATATCATGCACTGATCACGTGGCTGATCATACACTGTTCACGTGTCTGACCATGCACTGATCAAGTGGCTGATCATACACTGCTCACGTAACTGATCATGCACTGATCACGTGGCTATCATGCACTGATCACGTGGCTGAACATTCACTGTTCACGTGGCTGATCACACACCTGTCACGTGTCATATCATGCACTGATCACGTGGCACTCATGCACTGATCACGTGGCTGATCATACTCTGCTCACGTAACTCATGCACACATCACGTGCTTCTCATGCACTGCTCACGTGGCTGGTCATGCAATGATCACGTAGCTACCATATACTGGTCACGTGACTGATCATGCACAGATCACGTAAATGATCATGCACTGTTCACGTGACTGATCATGCACTGATCACGTGACTGATCATGCACTGATCACGTGGCTATCATGCTCTGCTCACGTGGCTGATCATGCAATGATCACGTAGCTACCATGTACTGGTCACGTGACTGATCATGCACTGATCACGTAATTGATCATGCACTGATCACGTGGCTCATCATGCACTGATCACGTGGCTGATCACACATGTATCACGTGACTGATCATGCACTGATCACGTGGCTCTCATGCACTGATCACGTGGCTGTCATGCACTGATCACGTGGATATCATGCACTGATCACGTGGCTGATCACACATGTCACATGACTGATCATGCACTGATCACGTGGCTATCATGCACTGATCACGTGGCTATCATGCAATGATCCGCGTAATACCATGTACTGATCACGTGACTGATCATGCACTGATCACGTAATTGATCATGCACTGATCGTTGGCTGATCATGCACTGATCACGTGGCTGATCATGCACTGATCACGTAACTGATCATGCACTGATCACGTGACTGATCATGCACTGATCACGTGGCTATCATGCACTGATCACGTGGCTGACGCACTGATCACGTGCCTGATCATGCACTGATCACGTGGCTGATCATGCACTGATCACGTGACTGATCATGCACTGATCACGTGTCTGATCATGCACTGATCACGTGGCTATCATGCACTGATCACGTGGCTGATCATGCACTGATCACAGCTACCATGTACTGATCACATGACTGATCATGCACTGATCACGTGACTGATCATGCACTGATCACGTGGCTATCATGCACTACTCACGTGGCTGATCATGCAATGATCATGTGCTACCATGTACAGATCACGTGGATGATCACCATGCATCAGGTGACTGATCATGCACTGATCATGGCTATCATGCACTGATCACGGACTGATCATGCACTGATCACGCGTCTATATCATGCACTGATCACATGACTGCCCATGCACTGATCACGTGGATGATCACACACTGATCACGTGACAGATCATGCACTGATCACGTGGCTGATCATGCACTGATACCGTGACTGAGCATGGACTGATCACATGACTTCATATGAGTGATCATGTGACTTAATGGCGCTGATCATGTGACTGATCATGCGCTGATCATGTTTGCTATCATACACTGATCATGTGCCTCTGGAGGCAATAAACAAAGAGCTGAGTAGGCACGAATCAAACAGTCAGCAGGCAATAATCATGGAACTCAGGTGTGAGGAATCATGCTGCTCAGCTGGCAATAATCAAGCAGCTGAGCAGGCAGGAATTACGCAGCACAGCTGGCAATTGTCAAGCAGATGACAGGCAGGAATCGTGCAGCTCAGCTGGCAATTGTCAAGCAGATGAGCAGACAGTAATCACGCAGCTCAGAGGCCCAGATCACGTGACTGAGCATGCACTGTTCACGTGGCTGATCATGCTGATCACGTGATGATCATGCACTGATCACACGTGGCTATCATGCACTGATCACGTGGCTGATCATGCACTGATCACGTGGCTCACCATGCACTGATCACGTGGCTGATCATGCACTGATCACGTGACTGATCATGCACTGATCACGTGGCTGATCATGCACTGATCACGTGGCTGATCATGCACTGATCACGTGACATCATGCACTGATCATGTGGCTCATGCATGATCACGTGGCTGATCATGCACTGATCACGTGGCTATCATGCACTGATCACGTGGCTGATCATACTGATCACGTGCTGATCATGCACTGATCACGTGGCTATCATGCACTGATCACGTGGCTGATCATGCACTGATCACTGCTGATCATGCACTGATCACGTGGCTGATCATACACCGATCACACAACTGATCACACTGAACTAATCACGTGACTGATCATGCACTGATCACGTGGCTATCATGCACTGATCACGTGGCTGATCATGCTGATCACGTGCCTGGTCATCATGATCACGTGGCTGATCATGCACTGATCACGTGACTGATCATGCACTGATCACGTGTCTGATCATGCACTGATCACGTGACTGATCATGCACTGATCACGTGGCTGATCATGCACTGATCCATGCGACTCTCATGCACTGATCACGTGGCTGATCATGCAGTCATGCTTGCTTCCATGCACTGGTCACATGACTGATCATGCACTGATCACGTGACTGATCATGCACTGATCACGTGGCTATCATGCACTGACTCACGTGGCTGATCATGCACTGATCACGTGCTGATGCACTGATCACGTGGCTGATCATGCACTGATCACGTAACTGATCATGCACTGATCACGTGGCTATCATGCACTGATCACGTGGCTGAACATGCACTGATCACGTGGCTGATCACACACTGTCACGTGACATATCATGCACTGATCACGTGGCACTCATGCACTGATCACGTGGCTGATCATACTGATCACGTAACTCATGCACACATCACGTGGCTATCATGCACTGCTCACGTGGCTGTCATGCAATGATCACGTAGCAACCATGCACTGGTCACGTGACTGATCATGCACTGATCACGTAAATGATCATGCACTGATCACGTGACTGATCATGCACTGATCACGTGACTGATCATGCACTGATCACGTGGCTATCATGCACTGCTCACGTGGCTGATCATGCACTGATCACGTGCAACCATGTACTGGTCACGTGACTGATCATGCACTGATCACGTAATGATCATGCACTGATCACGTGGCTGATCATGCACTGATCACGTGGCTGATCACACATGATCACGTGACTGATCATGCACTGATCACGTGGCTATCATGCACTGATCACGTGGCTGATCATGCACTGATCACGTGGCTATCATGCACTGATCACGTGGCTGATCACACTATCACATGACTGATCATGCACTGATCACGTGGCTGATCATGCACTGATCACGTGGCTATCATGCACTGATCACGTGGCTGATCATGCACTGATCACGTGGCTCATCATGCACTGATCACGTACTGATCATGCACTGATCACGTGATCATGCACTGATCATTGATCATGCACTGATCACGTGGCTGATCATGCACTGATCACGTGGCTGATCATGCACTGATCACGTGGCTGATCATGCACTGATCACGTGGCTGATCATGCACTGATCACGTGGCTATCATGCACTGATCACGTGGCTGATCATGCACTGATCACGTGGCTGATCATGCACTGATCACGTGGCTGATCATGCACTGATCACGTGACTGATCATGCACTGATCACGTGACTGATCATGCACTGATCACGTGGCTATCATGCACTGCTCACGTGGCTGATCATGCATGATCACGCAGCTACCATGTACTGGTCACATGACTGATCATGCACTGATCACGTGACTGATCATGCAGTGATCACGTGGCTATCATGCACTACTCACGTGGCTGATCATGCAATGATCATGTAGCTACCATGTACAGGTCACGTGAATGATCATACACCCATCAGGTGACTGATCATGCACTGATCACGTGGCTATCATGCACTGATCACGTGACTGATCATGCACTGATCACGTCTATATCATGCACTGATCACATGACTGCCCATGCACTGATCACGTGGATGATCATACACTAATCATGTGACAGATCATGCACTGATCACGTGGCTGATCATGCACTGATACCGTGACTGAGCATGGACTGATCACATGACTATCATGTAGTGATCACGTGACTTAATGGCGCTGATCATGTGACTGATCATGCGCTGATCATGTTTGCTATCATACACTGATCATGTGCCTCTGGAGGCAATAAACAAAGAGCTGAGTAGGCACGAATCAAACAGTCAGCAGGCAATAATCATGGAACTCAGGTGTGAGGAATCATGCTGCTCAGCTGGCAATAATCAAGCAGCTGAGCAGGCAGGAATTACGCAGCACAGCTGGCAATTGTCAAGCAGATGACAGGCAGGAATCGTGCAGCTCAGCTGGCAATTGTCAAGCAGATGAGCAGACAGTAATCACGCAGCTCAGCAGGCCCAGATCACGTGACTGAGCATGCACTGTTCACGTGGCTGATCATACACTGATCACGTGATGATCATGCACTGATCACTTGGATATCATGCACTGATCACGTGGCTGATCATACACTGTTCACGTGTCTGACCATGCACTGATCACGTGGCTGATCATACACTGCTCACGTAACTGATCATGCACTGATCACGTGGCTATCATGCACTGATCACGTGGCTGAACATGCACTGTTCACGTGGCTGATCACACACCTGTCACGTGACATATCATGCACTGATCACGTGGCACTCATGCACTGATCACGTGGCTGATCATACTCTGCTCACGTAACTCATGCACACATCACGTGGCTATCATGCACTGCTCACGTGGCTCGTCATGGAATGATCACGTAGCTACCATATACTGGTCACGTGACTGATCATGCACAGATCACGTAAATGATCATGCACTGTTCACGTGACTGATCATGTACTGATCACGTGACTGATCATGCACTGATCACGTGGCTATCATGCTCTGCTCACGTGGCTGATCATGCAACGATCACGTAGCAACCATGTACTGGTCACGTGACTGATCATGCACTGATCACGTAATTGATCCTGCACTGATCACGTGGCTCATCATGCACTGATCACGTGGCTGATCACACATGTATCACGTGACTGATCATGCACTGATCACGTGGCTCTCATGCACTGATCACGTGGCTGTCATGCACTGATCACGTGGATATCATGCACTGATCACGTGGCTGATCACACGTATCACATGACTGATCATGCACTGATCACGTGGCTATCATGCACTGATCACGTGGCTATCATGCACTGATCACGTGGCTGATCATGCACTGATCACGTAGCTACCATGTACTGGTCACGTGACTGATCATGCACTGATCACGTAATTGATCATGCACTGATCACGTGGCTGATCATGCACTGATCACGTGGCTGATCATGCACTGATCACGTGACTGATCATGCACTGATCACGTGACTGATCATGCACTGATCACGTGGCTGATCATGCACTGATCACGTGGCTGATCATGCACTGATCACGTGGCTGATCATGCACTGATCACGTGACTGATCATGCACTGATCACGTGACTGATCATGCACTGATCACGTGGCTATCATGCACTGATCACGTGGCTGATCATGCATGCAGCTACCATGTACTGGTCACATGACTGATCATGCACTGATCACGTGACTGATCATGCACTGATCACGTGGCTATCATGCACTACTCACGTGGCTGATCATGCAATGATCATGTAGCTACCATGTACAGGTCACGTGAATGATCATACACCCATCAGGTGACTGATCATGCACTGATCACGTGGCTATCATGCACTGATCACGTGACTGATCATGCACTGATCACGTCTATATCATGCACTGATCACATGACTGCCCATGCACTGATCACGTGGATGATCATACACTAATCATGTGACAGATCATGCACTGATCACGTGGCTGATCATGCACTGATACCGTGACTGAGCATGGACTGATCACATGACTATCATGTAGTGATCACGTGACTTAATGGCGCTGATCATGTGACTGATCATGCGCTGATCATGTTTGCTATCATACACTGATCATGTGCCTCTGGAGGCAATAAACAAAGAGCTGAGTAGGCACGAATCAAACAGTCAGCAGGCAATAATCATGGAACTCAGGTGTGAGGAATCATGCTGCTCAGCTGGCAATAATCAAGCAGCTGAGCAGGCAGGAATTACGCAGCACAGCTGGCAATTGTCAAGCAGATGACAGGCAGGAATCGTGCAGCTCAGCTGGCAATTGTCAAGCAGATGAGCAGACAGTAATCACGCAGCTCAGCAGGCCCAGATCACGTGACTGAGCATGCACTGTTCACGTGGCTGATCATACACTGATCACGTGATGATCATGCACTGATCACTTGGATATCATGCACTGATCACGTGGCTGATCATACACTGTTCACGTGTCTGACCATGCACTGATCACGTGGCTGATCATACACTGCTCACGTAACTGATCATGCACTGATCACGTGGCTATCATGCACTGATCACGTGGCTGATCATGCACTGTTCACGTGGCTGATCACACACCTGTCACGTGACATATCATGCACTGATCACGTGGCACTCATGCACTGATCACGTGGCTGATCATACTCTGCTCACGTAACTCATGCACACATCACGTGGCTATCATGCACTGCTCACGTGGCTGTCATGGAATGATCACGTAGCTACCATATACTGGTCACGTGACTGATCATGCACTGATCACGTAAATGATCATGCACTGTTCACGTGACTGATCATGCACTGATCACGTGACTGATCATGCACTGATCACGTGGCTATCATGCACTGCTCACGTGGCTGATCATGCAACGATCACGTAGCAACCATGTACTGGTCACGTGACTGATCATGCACTGATCACGTAATTGATCATGCACTGATCACGTGGCTCATCATGCACTGATCACGTGGCTGATCACACATGATCACGTGACTGATCATGCACTGATCACGTGGCTCTCATGCACTGATCACGTGGCTGATCATGCACTGATCACGTGGATATCATGCACTGATCACGTGGCTGATCACACACTATCATGACTGATCATGCACTGATCACGTGGCTATCATGCACTGATCACGTGGCATCATCATGATCACTGATCATCACTGGCTACATGCACTGATCACGTGACTGATCATGCACTGATCACGTGACTGATCATGCACTGATCACGTGACTGATCATGCACTGATCACGTGGCTGATCATGCACTGATCACGTGACTGATCATGCACTGATCACGTGACTGATCATGCACTGATCACGTGGCTATCATGCACTGATCACGTGGCTGATCATGCACTGATCACGTGACTGATCATGCACTGATCACGTGGCTGATCATGCACTGATCACGTGACTGATCATGCACTGATCACGTGGCTGATCATGCACTGATCACGTGACTGATCATGCACTGATCACGTGGCTGATCATGCACTGATCACGTGGCTATCATGCACTGATCACGTGGCTGATCATGCACTGATCACGTGCTATCATGCACTGATCACGTGACTGATCATGCACTGATCACGTGGCTGATCATGCACTGATCACGTGGCTGATCATGCACTGATCACGTGGCTGATCATGCACTGATCACGTGGCTGATCATGCACTGATCACGTGGCTGATCATACACTGATCACGTGACTGATCATGCACTGATCACGTGGCTATCATGCACTGATCACGTGGCTGAACACTGATCACGTGGCTGATCACACTGTCACGTGACTATCATGCACTGATCACGTGGATCATGCACTGATCACGTGGCTGATCATGCACTGATCACGTGATCATGCACTGATCACGTGGCTATCATGCACTGATCACGTGGCTGATCATGCACTGATCACGTAGCTACCATATACTGGTCACGTGACTGATCATGCACTGATCACGTAATTGATCATGCACTGATCACGTGACTGATCATGCACTGATCACGTGACTGATCATGCACTGATCACGTGGCTATCATGCACTGATCACGTGGCTGATCATGCACTGATCACGTGGCTGATCATGCACTGATCACGTGGCTATCATGCACTGATCACGTGGCTGATCATGCACTGATCACGTGGCTGATCATGCACTGATCACGTGGCTGATCACACTGATCACGTGGCTGATCATGCACTGATCACGTGGCTATCATGCACTGATCACGTGGCTGATCATGCACTGATCACGTGGACTATCATGCACTGATCACGTGGCTGATCATGCACTGATCACGTGACTGATCATGCACTGATCACGTGCTGATCATGCACTGATCACGTGACTGATCATGCACTGATCACGTGACTGATCATGCACTGATCACGTGGCTATCATGCACTGATCACGTGGCTGATCATGCACTGATCACGTGACTGATCATGCACTGATCACGTGGCTGATCATGCACTGATCACGTGGCTGATCATGCACTGATCACGTGACTGATCATGCACTGATCACGTGGCTATCATGCACTGCTCACGTGGCTGATCATGCATGATCACGCAGCTACCATGTACTGGTCACATGACTGATCATGCACTGATCACGTGACTGATCATGCACTGATCACGTGGCTATCATGCACTACTCACGTGGCTGATCATGCAATGATCATGTAGCTACCATGTACAGGTCACGTGAATGATCATACACCCATCAGGTGACTGATCATGCACTGATCACGTGGCTATCATGCACTGATCACGTGACTGATCATGCACTGATCACGTCTATATCATGCACTGATCACATGACTGCCCATGCACTGATCACGTGGATGATCATACACTAATCATGTGACAGATCATGCACTGATCACGTGGCTGATCATGCACTGATACCGTGACTGAGCATGGACTGATCACATGACTATCATGTAGTGATCACGTGACTTAATGGCGCTGATCATGTGACTGATCATGCGCTGATCATGTTTGCTATCATACACTGATCATGTGCCTCTGGAGGCAATAAACAAAGAGCTGAGTAGGCACGAATCAAACAGTCAGCAGGCAATAATCATGGAACTCAGGTGTGAGGAATCATGCTGCTCAGCTGGCAATAATCAAGCAGCTGAGCAGGCAGGAATTACGCAGCACAGCTGGCAATTGTCAAGCAGATGACAGGCAGGAATCGTGCAGCTCAGCTGGCAATTGTCAAGCAGATGAGCAGACAGTAATCACGCAGCTCAGCAGGCCCTGATCACGTGACTGAGCATGCACTGTTCACGTGGCTGATCATACACTGATCACGTGATGATCATGCACTGATCACTTGGATATCATGCACTGATCACGTGGCTGATCATACACTGTTCACGTGTCTGACCATGCACTGATCACGTGGCTGATCATACACTGCTCACGTAACTGATCATGCACTGATCACGTGGCTATCATGCACTGATCACGTGGCTGAACATGCACTGTTCACGTGGCTGATCACACACCTGTCACGTGACATATCATGCACTGATCACGTGGCACTCATGCACTGATCACGTGGCTGATCATACTCTGCTCACGTAACTCATGCACACATCACGTGGCTATCATGCACTGCTCACGTGGCTCGTCATGGAATGATCACGTAGCTACCATATACTGGTCACGTGACTGATCATGCACAGATCACGTAAATGATCATGCACTGTTCACGTGACTGATCATGTACTGATCACGTGACTGATCATGCACTGATCACGTGGCTATCATGCTCTGCTCACGTGGCTGATCATGCAACGATCACGTAGCAACCATGTACTGGTCACGTGACTGATCATGCACTGATCACGTAATTGATCATGCACTGATCACGTGGCTCATCATGCACTGATCACGTGGCTGATCACACATGTATCACGTGACTGATCATGCACTGATCACGTGGCTCTCATGCACTGATCACGTGGCTGTCATGCACTGATCACGTGGATATCATGCACTGATCACGTGGCTGATCACACACGTATCACATGACTGATCATGCACTGATCACGTGGCTATCATGCACTGATCACGTGGCTATCATGCACTGATCACGTGGCTGATCATGCAATGATCACGTAGCTACCATGCACTGGTCACGTGACTGATCATGCACTGATCACGTAATTGATCATGCACTGATCACGTGGCTGATCATGCACTGATCACGTGGCTGATCATGCACTGATCACGTGACTGATCATGCACTGATCACGTGACTGATCATGCACTGATCACGTGGCTATCATGCACTGATCACGTGGCTGATCATGCACTGATCACGTGCCTGATCATGCACTGATCACGTGACTGATCATGCACTGATCACGTGACTGATCATGCACTGATCACGTGGCTATCATGCACTGATCACGTGGCTGATCATGCATGATCACGCAGCTACCATGTACTGGTCACATGACTGATCATGCACTGATCACGTGACTGATCATGCACTGATCACGTGGCTATCATGCACTACTCACGTGGCTGATCATGCAATGATCATGTAGCTACCATGTACAGGTCACGTGAATGATCATACACCCATCAGGTGACTGATCATGCACTGATCACGTGGCTATCATGCACTGATCACGAGACTGATCATGCACTGATCACGTCTATATCATGCACTGATCACATGACTGCCCATGCACTGATCACGTGGATGATCATACACTAATCATGTGACAGATCATGCACTGATCACGTGGCTGATCATGCACTGATACCGTGACTGAGCATGGACTGATCACATGACTATCATGTAGTGATCACGTGACTTAATGGCGCTGATCATGTGACTGATCATGCGCTGATCATGTTTGCTATCATACACTGATCATGTGCCTCTGGAGGCAATAAACAAAGAGCTGAGTAGGCACGAATCAAACAGTCAGCAGGCAATAATCATGGAACTCAGGTGTGAGGAATCATGCTGCTCAGCTGGCAATAATCAAGCAGCTGAGCAGGCAGGAATTACGCAGCACAGCTGGCAATTGTCAAGCAGATGACAGGCAGGAATCGTGCAGCTCAGCTGGCAATTGTCAAGCAGATGAGCAGACAGTAATCACGCAGCTCAGCAGGCCCAGATCACGTGACTGAGCATGCACTGTTCACGTGGCTGATCATACACTGATCACGTGATGATCATGCACTGATCACTTGGATATCATGCACTGATCACGTGGCTGATCATACACTGTTCACGTGTCTGACCATGCACTGATCACGTGGCTGATCATACACTGCTCACGTAACTGATCATGCACTGATCACGTGGCTATCATGCACTGATCACGTGGCTGATCATGCACTGTTCACGTGGCTGATCACACACCTGTCACGTGACATATCATGCACTGATCACGTGGCACTCATGCACTGATCACGTGGCTGATCATACTCTGCTCACGTAACTCATGCACACATCACGTGGCTATCATGCACTGCTCACGTGGCTCGTCATGGAATGATCACGTAGCAACCATATACTGGTCACGTGACTGATCATGCACTGATCACGTAAATGATCATGCACTGTTCACGTGACTGATCATGCACTGATCACGTGACTGATCATGCACTGATCACGTGGCTATCATGCACTGCTCACGTGGCTGATCATGCACGATCACAACCATGTACTGGTCACGTGACTGATCATGCACTGATCACGTAATTGATCATGCACTGATCACGTGGCTCATCATGCACTGATCACGTGGCTGATCACACATGTATCACGTGACTGATCATGCACTGATCACGTGGCTCTCATGCACTGATCACGTGGCTGTCATGCACTGATCACGTGGATATCATGCACTGATCACGTGGCTGATCACACACGTATCACATGACTGATCATGCACTGATCACGTGGCTATCATGCACTGATCACGTGGCTATCATGCACTGATCACGTGGCTGATCATGCAATGATCACGTGCTACCATGCACTGGTCACGTGACTGATCATGCACTGATCACGTAATTGATCATGCACTGATCACGTGGCTGATCATGCACTGATCACGTGGCTGATCATGCACTGATCACGCTGATCATGCACTGATCACGTGACTGATCATGCACTGATCACGTGGCTATCATGCACTGATCACGATGGCACTGATCACGTGCTGATCATGCACTGACGTGGCTGATCATGCACTGATCACGTGACTGATCATGCACTGATCACGTGGCTGATCATGCACTGATCACGTGACTGATCATGCACTGATCACGTGTCTGATCATGCACTGATCACGTGGCTATCATGCACTGCTCACGTGGCTGATCATGCCATGATCACGCAGCTACCATGTACTGGTCACATGACTGATCATGCACTGATCACGTGACTGATCATGCACTGATCACGTGGCTATCATGCACTACTCACGTGGCTGATCATGCAATGATCATGTAGCTACCATGTACAGGTCACGTGAATGATCATACACCCATCAGGTGACTGATCATGCACTGATCACGTGGCTATCATGCACTGATCACGAGACTGATCATGCACTGATCACGTCTATATCATGCACTGATCACATGACTGCCCATGCACTGATCACGTGGATGATCATACACTAATCATGTGACAGATCATGCACTGATCACGTGGCTGATCATGCACTGATACCGTGACTGAGCATGGACTGATCACATGACTATCATGTAGTGATCACGTGACTTAATGGCGCTGATCATGTGACTGATCATGCGCTGATCATGTTTGCTATCATACACTGATCATGTGCCTCTGGAGGCAATAAACAAAGAGCTGAGTAGGCACGAATCAAACAGTCAGCAGGCAATAATCATGGAACTCAGGTGTGAGGAATCATGCTGCTCAGCTGGCAATAATCAAGCAGCTGAGCAGGCAGGAATTACGCAGCACAGCTGGCAATTGTCAAGCAGATGACAGGCAGGAATCGTGCAGCTCAGCTGGCAATTGTCAAGCAGATGAGCAGACAGTAATCACGCAGCTCAGCAGGCCCAGATCACGTGACTGAGCATGCACTGTTCACGTGGCTGATCATACACTGATCACGTGATGATCATGCACTGATCACTTGGATATCATGCACTGATCACGTGGCTGATCATACACTGTTCACGTGTCTGACCATGCACTGATCACGTGGCTGATCATACACTGCTCACGTAACTGATCATGCACTGATCACGTGGCTATCATGCACTGATCACGTGGCTGAACATGCACTGTTCACGTGGCTGATCACACACCTGTCACGTGACATATCATGCACTGATCACGTGGCACTCATGCACTGATCACGTGGCTGATCATACTCTGCTCACGTAACTCATGCACACATCACGTGGCTATCATGCACTGCTCACGTGGCTCGTCATGGAATGATCACGTAGCTACCATATACTGGTCACGTGACTGATCATGCACAGATCACGTAAATGATCATGCACTGTTCACGTGACTGATCATGTACTGATCACGTGACTGATCATGCACTGATCACGTGGCTATCATGCACTGCTCACGTGGCTGATCATGCAACGATCACGTAGCAACCATGTACTGGTCACGTGACTGATCATGCACTGATCACGTAATTGATCATGCACTGATCACGTGGCTCATCATGCACTGATCACGTGGCTGATCACACATGTATCACGTGACTGATCATGCACTGATCACGTGGCTCTCATGCACTGATCACGTGGCTGTCATGCACTGATCACGTGGATATCATGCACTGATCACGTGGCTGATCACACACGTATCACATGACTGATCATGCACTGATCACGTGGCTATCATGCACTGATCACGTGGCTATCATGCACTGATCACGTGGCTGATCATGCAATGATCACGTAGCTACCATGTACTGATCACGTGACTGATGCACTGATCACGTGATTGATCATGCACTGATCACGTGGCTGATCATGCACTGATCACGTGGCTGATCATGCACTGATCACGTGACTGATCATGCACTGATCACGTGACTGATCATGCACTGATCACGTGGCTGATCATGCACTGATCACGTGCTGATCATGCACTGATCACGTGGCTGATCATGCACTGATCACGTGACTGATCATGCACTGATCACGTGTCTGATCATGCACTGATCACGTGGCTATCATGCACTGCTCACGTGGCTGATCATGCATGATCACGCAGCTACCATGTACTGGTCACATGACTGATCATGCACTGATCACGTGACTGATCATGCAGTGATCACGTGGCTATCATGCACTACTCACGTGGCTGATCATGCAATGATCATGTAGCTACCATGTACAGGTCACGTGAATGATCATACACCCATCAGGTGACTGATCATGCACTGATCACGTGGCTATCATGCACTGATCACGAGACTGATCATGCACTGATCACGTCTATATCATGCACTGATCACATGACTGCCATGCACTGATCACGTGGATGATCATACACTAATCATGTGACAGATCATGCACTGATCACGTGGCTGATCATGCACTGATACCGTGACTGAGCATGGACTGATCACATGACTATCATGTAGTGATCACGTGACTTAATGGCGCTGATCATGTGACTGATCATGCGCTGATCATGTTTGCTATCATACACTGATCATGTGCCTCTGGAGGCAATAAACAAAGAGCTGAGTAGGCACGAATCAAACAGTCAGCAGGCAATAATCATGGAACTCAGGTGTGAGGAATCATGCTGCTCAGCTGGCAATAATCAAGCAGCTGAGCAGGCAGGAATTACGCAGCACAGCTGGCAATTGTCAAGCAGATGACAGGCAGGAATCGTGCAGCTCAGCTGGCAATTGTCAAGCAGATGAGCAGACAGTAATCACGCAGCTCAGCAGGCCCAGATCACGTGACTGAGCATGCACTGTTCACGTGGCTGATCATACACTGATCACGTGATGATCATGCACTGATCACTTGGATATCATGCACTGATCACGTGGCTGATCATACACTGTTCACGTGTCTGACCATGCACTGATCACGTGGCTGATCATACACTGCTCACGTAACTGATCATGCACTGATCACGTGGCTATCATGCACTGATCACGTGGCTGAACATGCACTGTTCACGTGGCTGATCACACACCTGTCACGTGACATATCATGCACTGATCACGTGGCACTCATGCACTGATCACGTGGCTGATCATACTCTGCTCACGTAACTCATGCACACATCACGTGGCTATCATGCACTGCTCACGTGGCTCGTCATGGAATGATCACGTAGCTACCATATACTGGTCACGTGACTGATCATGCACAGATCACGTAAATGATCATGCACTGTTCACGTGACTGATCATGTACTGATCACGTGACTGATCATGCACTGATCACGTGGCTATCATGCTCTGCTCACGTGGCTGATCATGCAACGATCACGTAGCAACCATGTACTGGTCACGTGACTGATCATGCACTGATCACGTAATTGATCATGCACTGATCACGTGGCTCATCATGCACTGATCACGTGGCTGATCACACATGTATCACGTGACTGATCATGCACTGATCACGTGGCTCTCATGCACTGATCACGTGGCTGTCATGCACTGATCACGTGGATATCATGCACTGATCACGTGGCTGATCACACACGTATCACATGACTGATCATGCACTGATCACGTGGCTATCATGCACTGATCACGTGGCTATCATGCACTGATCACGTGGCTGATCATGCAATGATCACGTAGCTACCATGTACTGATCACGTGACTGATCATGCACTGATCACGTAATTGATCATGCACTGATCACGTGGCTGATCATGCACTGATCACGTGGCTGATCATGCACTGATCACGTGACTGATCATGCACTGATCACGTGACTGATCATGCACTGATCACGTGGCTATCATGCACTGATCACGTGGCTGATCATGCACTGATCACGTGACTGATCATGCACTGATCACGTGGCTGATCATGCACTGATCACGTGACTGATCATGCACTGATCACGTGGCTGATCATGCACTGATCACGTGACTGATCATGCACTGATCACGTGACTGATCATGCACTGATCACGTGGCTATCATGCACTGATCACGTGGCTGATCATGCATGATCACGCAGCTACCATGTACTGGTCACATGACTGATCATGCACTGATCACGTGACTGATCATGCACTGATCACGTGGCTATCATGCACTACTCACGTGGCTGATCATGCAATGATCATGTAGCTACCATGTACAGGTCACGTGAATGATCATACACCCATCAGGTGACTGATCATGCACTGATCACGTGGCTATCATGCACTGATCACGTGACTGATCATGCACTGATCACGTCTATATCATGCACTGATCACATGACCCATGCACTGATCACGTGGATGATCATACACTAATCATGTGACAGATCATGCACTGATCACGTGGCTGATCATGCACTGATACCGTGACTGAGCATGGACTGATCACATGACTATCATGTAGTGATCACGTGACTTAATGGCGCTGATCATGTGACTGATCATGCACTGATCATGTTTGCTATCATACACTGATCATGTGCCTCTGGAGGCAATAAACAAAGAGCTGAGTAGGCACGAATCAAACAGTCAGCAGGCAATAATCATGGAACTCAGGTGTGAGGAATCATGCTGCTCAGCTGGCAATAATCAAGCAGCTGAGCAGGCAGGAATTACGCAGCACAGCTGGCAATTGTCAAGCAGATGACAGGCAGGAATCGTGCAGCTCAGCTGGCAATTGTCAAGCAGATGAGCAGACAGTAATCACGCAGCTCAGCAGGCCCAGATCACGTGACTGAGCATGCACTGTTCACGTGGCTGATCATACACTGATCACGTGATGATCATGCACTGATCACTTGGATATCATGCACTGATCACGTGGCTGATCATACACTGTTCACGTGTCTGACCATGCACTGATCACGTGGCTGATCATACACTGCTCACGTAACTGATCATGCACTGATCACGTGGCTATCATGCACTGATCACGTGGCTGAACATGCACTGTTCACGTGGCTGATCACACACCTGTCACGTGACATATCATGCACTGATCACGTGGCACTCATGCACTGATCACGTGGCTGATCATACTCTGCTCACGTAACTCATGCACACATCACGTGGCTATCATGCACTGCTCACGTGGCTCGTCATGGAATGATCACGTAGCTACCATATACTGGTCACGTGACTGATCATGCACTGATCACGTAAATGATCATGCACTGTTCACGTGACTGATCATGTACTGATCACGTGACTGATCATGCACTGATCACGTGGCTATCATGCACTGCTCACGTGGCTGATCATGCACGATCACGTAGCAACCATGTACTGGTCACGTGACTGATCATGCACTGATCACGTAATTGATCATGCACTGATCACGTGGCTCATCATGCACTGATCACGTGGCTGATCACACATGTATCACGTGACTGATCATGCACTGATCACGTGGCTCTCATGCACTGATCACGTGGCTGTCATGCACTGATCACGTGGATATCATGCACTGATCACGTGGCTGATCACACACGTATCACATGACTGATCATGCACTGATCACGTGGCTATCATGCACTGATCACGTGGCTATCATGCACTGATCACGTGGCTGATCATGCACTGATCACGTGGCTACCATGTACTGCTGATCACGTGACTGATCATGCACTGATCACGTAATTGATCATGCACTGATCACGTGGCTGATCATGCACTGATCACGTGGCTGATCATGCACTGATCACGTGACTGATCATGCACTGATCACGTGACTGATCATGCACTGATCACGTGGCTATCATGCACTGATCACTTGGCTGACATGCACTGATCACGTGCTGATCATGCACTGATCACGTGACTGATCATGCACTGATCACGTGACTGATCATGCACTGATCACGTGGCTATCATGCACTGATCACGTGGCTGATCATGCATGATCACGCAGCTACCATGTACTGGTCACATGACTGATCATGCACTGATCACGTGACTGATCATGCACTGATCACGTGGCTATCATGCACTACTCACGTGGCTGATCATGCAATGATCATGTAGCTACCATGTACAGGTCACGTGAATGATCATACACCCATCAGGTGACTGATCATGCACTGATCACGTGGCTATCATGCACTGATCACGAGACTGATCATGCACTGATCACGTCTATATCATGCACTGATCACATGACTGCCCATGCACTGATCACGTGGATGATCATACACTAATCTTGTGACAGATCATGCACTGATCACGTGGCTGATCATGCACTGATACCGTGACTGAGCATGGACTGATCACATGACTATCATGTAGTGATCACGTGACTTAATGGCGCTGATCATGTGACTGATCATGCGCTGATCATGTTTGCTATCATACACTGATCATGTGCCTCTGGAGGCAATAAACAAAGAGCTGAGTAGGCACGAATCAAACAGTCAGCAGGCAATAATCATGGAACTCAGGTGTGAGGAATCATGCTGCTCAGCTGGCAATAATCAAGCAGCTGAGCAGGCAGGAATTACGCAGCACAGCTGGCAATTGTCAAGCAGATGACAGGCAGGAATCGTGCAGCTCAGCTGGCAATTGTCAAGCAGATGAGCAGACAGTAATCACGCAGCTCAGCAGGCCCAGATCACGTGACTGAGCATGCACTGTTCACGTGGCTGATCATACACTGATCACGTGATGATCATGCACTGATCACTTGGATATCATGCACTGATCACGTGGCTGATCATACACTGTTCACGTGTCTGACCATGCACTGATCACGTGGCTGATCATACACTGCTCACGTAACTGATCATGCACTGATCACGTGGCTATCATGCACTGATCACGTGGCTGAACATGCACTGTTCACGTGGCTGATCACACACCTGTCACGTGACATATCATGCACTGATCACGTGGCACTCATGCACTGATCACGTGGCTGATCATACTCTGCTCACGTAACTCATGCACACATCACGTGGCTATCATGCACTGCTCACGTGGCTCGTCATGGAATGATCACGTAGCAACCATATACTGGTCACGTGACTGATCATGCAAAGATCACGTAAATGATCATGCACTGTTCACGTGACTGATCATGTACTGATCACGTGACTGATCATGCACTGATCACGTGGCTATCATGCACTGCTCACGTGGCTGATCATGCAACGATCACGTAGCAACCATGTACTGGTCACGTGACTGATCATGCACTGATCACGTAATTGATCCTGCACTGATCACGTGGCTCATCATGCACTGATCACGTGGCTGATCACACATGTATCACGTGACTGATCATGCACTGATCACGTGGCTCTCATGCACTGATCACGTGGCTGATCATGCACTGATCACGTGGATATCATGCACTGATCACGTGGCTGATCACACACGTATCACATGACTGATCATGCACTGATCACGTGGCTATCATGCACTGATCACGTGGCTATCATGCACTGATCACGTGGCTGATCATGCACTGATCACGTAGCTACCATGTACTGATCACGTGACTGATCATGCACTGATCACGTGATTGATCATGCACTGATCACGTGGCTGATCATGCACTGATCACGTGGCTGATCATGCACTGATCACGTACTGATCATGCACTGATCACGTGACTGATCATGCACTGATCACGTGGCTATCATGCACTGATCACGTGGCTGACATACACTGATCACGTGCCTGATCATGCACTGATCACGTGGCTGATCATGCACTGATCACGTGACTGATCATGCACTGATGCTGATCATGCATGACTGATCATGCATGTCACTGATCATGCACTGATCACGTGGCTATCATGCACTGCTCACGTGGCTGATCATGCCATGATCACGCAGCTACCATGTACTGGTCACATGACTGATCATGCACTGATCACGTGACTGATCATGCAGTGATCACGTGGCTATCATGCACTACTCACGTGGCTGATCATGCAATGATCATGTAGCTACCATGTACAGGTCACGTGAATGATCATACACCCATCAGGTGACTGATCATGCACTGATCACGTGGCTATCATGCACTGATCACGAGACTGATCATGCACTGTTCACGTCTATATCATGCACTGATCACATGACTGCCCATGCACTGATCACGTGGATGATCATACACTAATCATGTGACAGATCATGCACTGATCACGTGGCTGATCATGCACTGATACCGTGACTGAGCATGGACTGATCACATGACTATCATGTAGTGATCACGTGACTTAATGGCGCTGATCATGTGACTGATCATGCGCTGATCATGTTTGCTATCATACACTGATCATGTGCCTCTGGAGGCAATAAACAAAGAGCTGAGTAGGCACGAATCAAACAGTCAGCAGGCAATAATCATGGAACTCAGGTGTGAGGAATCATGCTGCTCAGCTGGCAATAATCAAGCAGCTGAGCAGGCAGGAATTATGCAGCACAGCTGGCAATTGTCAAGCAGATGACAGGCAGGAATCGTGCAGCTCAGCTGGCAATTGTCAAGCAGATGAGCAGACAGTAATCACGCAGCTCAGCAGGCCCAGATCACGTGACTGAGCATGCACTGTTCACGTGGCTGATCATACACTGATCACGTGATGATCATGCACTGATCACTTGGATATCATGCACTGATCACGTGGCTGATCATACACTGTTCACGTGTCTGACCATGCACTGATCACGTGGCTGATCATACACTGCTCACGTAACTGATCATGCACTGATCACGTGGCTATCATGCACTGATCACGTGGCTGAACATGCACTGTTCACGTGGCTGATCACACACCTGTCACGTGACATATCATGCACTGATCACGTGGCACTCATGCACTGATCACGTGGCTGATCATCACTCACGTAACTCATGCACATCACGTGGCTATCATGCACTGCTCACGTGGCTCGTCATGGAATGATCACGTAGCTACCATATACTGGTCACGTGACTGATCATGCACAGATCACGTAAATGATCATGCACTGTTCACGTGACTGATCATGCACTGATCACGTGACTGATCATGCACTGATCACGTGGCTATCATGCACTGCTCACGTGGCTGATCATGCACGATCACGTGGCAACCATGTACTGGTCACGTGACTGATCATGCACTGATCACGTAATTGATCATGCACTGATCACGTGGCTCATCATGCACTGATCACGTGGCTGATCACACACTGTATCACGTGACTGATCATGCACTGATCACGTGGCTATCATGCACTGATCACGTGGCTGATCATGCACTGATCACGTGGCTATCATGCACTGATCACGTGACTGATCATGCACTGATCACGTGACTGATCATGCACTGATCACGTGGCTATCATGCACTGATCACGTGGCTGATCATGCAATGATCACGTAGCTACCATGTACTGGTCACGTGACTGATCATGCACTGATCACGTGACTGATCATGCACTGATCACGTGGCTATCATGCACTGACACGTGGCTGATCATGCAATGATCATGTAGCTACCATGTACTGGTCACGTGAATGATCATGCCCATCAGGTGACTGATCATGCACTGATCACGTGGCTATCATGCACTGATCACGAGACTGATCATGCACTGATCACGTCTATGTGCACTGATCACGTGACTGATCATGCACTGATCACGTGGATGATCATGCACTGATCATGTGACTGATCATGCACTGATCACGTGGCTGATCATCACTGATCCGTGACTGATCATGCACTGATCACGTGACACTCATGCACTGATCACGTGGCTGATCATGCACTGATCATGTGACTCATGCACTGATCACGTGGCTATCATGCACTGATCACGTGGCTGTCATGCACTGATCACATGGCAACCATACTGGTCACGTGACTGATCATGCAAGATCCGTCGTAGATCACACTGATCACGTGACTGATCATGCACTGATCACGTGACTGATCATGCACTGATCACGTGGCTATCATGCACTGATCACGTGGCTGATCATGCACTGATCACGTAGCTACCATGCACTGATCACGTGACTGATCATGCACTGATCACGTAATTGATCATGCACTGATCACGTGGCTCATCATGCACTGATCACGTGGCTGATCACACTGATCACGTGACTGATCATGCACTGATCACGTGGCTCTCATGCACTGATCACGTGGCTGATCATGCACTGATCACGTGGATATCATGCACTGATCACGTGGCTGATCATGTATCACATGACTGATCATGCACTGATCACGTGGCTATCATGCACTGATCACGTGGCTATCATGCACTGATCACGTGGCTGATCATGCACTGATCACGTAGCTTCATGCACTGATCACGTGACTGATCATGCACTGATCACGTAATGATCATGCACTGATCACGTGGCTGATCATGCACTGATCACGTGGCTGATCATGCACTGATCACGTGACTGATCATGCACTGATCACGTGACTGATCATGCACTGATCACGTGGCTATCATGCACTGATCACGTGGCTGATCATGCACTGATCACGTGGCTGATCATGCACTGATCACGTGACTGATCATGCACTGATCACGTGACTGATCATGCACTGATCACGTGGCTATCATGCACTGATCACGTGGCTGATCATGCATGATCACGCAGCTACCATGTACTGGTCACATGACTGATCATGCACTGATCACGTGACTGATCATGCACTGATCACGTGGCTATCATGCACTACTCACGTGGCTGATCATGCAATGATCATGTAGCTACCATGTACAGGTCACGTGAATGATCATGCACACTGATCAGGTGCTGATCATGCACTGATCACGTGGCTATCATGCACTGATCACGTGACTGATCATGCACTGATCACGTCTATATCATGCACTGATCACATGACTGCCCATGCACTGATCACGTGGATGATCATACACTGATCATGTGACTGATCATGCACTGATCACGTGGCTGATCATGCACTGTCACGTGACTGATCATGCACTGATCACGTGGCATCATGCACTGATCACGTGGCTGATCATGCACTGATCATGTAACTGATGCACACATCACGTGGCTGATCATGCACTGATCACGTGGCTGTCATGCAATGATCACGTGGCTACCATGCACTGGTCACGTGACTGATCATGCACTGATCACGTGAATGATCATGCACTGATCACGTGACTGATCACACTGATCACGTGACTGATCATGCACTGATCACGTGGCTATCATGCACTGATCACGTGGCAATGGCTGATCATGCACGATCACGTAGCAACCATGCACTGATCACGTGACTGATCATGCACTGATCACGTAATTGATCATGCACTGATCACGTGGCTGATCATGCACTGATCACGTGGCTGATCATGCACATGATCACGTGACTGATCATGCACTGATCACGTGGCTCTCATGCACTGATCACGTGGCTGTCATGCACTGATCACGTGGATGATCATGCACTGATCACGTGGCTGATCATGCACTGATCACGTGGCTATCATGCACTGATCACGTGGCTGATCATGCACTGATCACGTGGCTATCATGCACTGATCACGTGACTGATCATGCACTGATCACGACTGATCATGCACTGATCACGTGGCTGATCATGCACTGATCACGTGGCTGATCATGCACTGTATCACGTGACTGATCATGCACTGATCACGTGGCTGATCATGCACTGATCACGTGGCTATCATGCACTGATCACGTGGCTGATCATGCACTGATCACGTGGCTATCATGCACTGGTCACGTGACTGATCATGCACTGATCACGTAATTGATCATGCACTGATCACGTGGCTGATCATGCACTGATCACGTGGCTGATCATGCACTGATCACGTGACTGATCATGCACTGATCACGTGACTGATCATGCACTGATCACGTGGCTATCATGCACTGATCACGTGGCTGATCATGCACTGATCACGTGCTGATCATGCACTGATCACGTGACTGATCATGCACTGATCACGTGACTGATCATGCACTGATCACGTGGCTATCATGCACTGCTCACGTGGCTGATCATGCCATGATCACGCAGCTACCATGTACTGGTCACATGACTGATCATGCACTGATCACGTGACTGATCATGCAGTGATCACGTGGCTATCATGCACTACTCACGTGGCTGATCATGCAATGATCATGTAGCTACCATGTACAGGTCACGTGAATGATCATACACCCATCAGGTGACTGATCATGCACTGATCACGTGGCTATCATGCACTGATCACGAGACTGATCATGCACTGATCACGTCTATATCATGCACTGATCACATGACTGCCCATGCACTGATCACGTGGATGATCATACACTAATCATGTGACAGATCATGCACTGATCACGTGGCTGATCATGCACTGATACCGTGACTGAGCATGGACTGATCACATGACTATCATGTAGTGATCACGTGACTTAATGGCGCTGATCATGTGACTGATCATGCGCTGATCATGTTTGCTATCATACACTGATCATGTGCCTCTGGAGGCAATAAACAAAGAGCTGAGTAGGCACGAATCAAACAGTCAGCAGGCAATAATCATGGAACTCAGGTGTGAGGAATCATGCTGCTCAGCTGGCAATAATCAAGCAGCTGAGCAGGCAGGAATTACGCAGCACAGCTGGCAATTGTCAAGCAGATGACAGGCAGGAATCGTGCAGCTCAGCTGGCAATTGTCAAGCAGATGAGCAGACAGTAATCACGCAGCTCAGCAGGCCCAGATCACGTGACTGAGCATGCACTGTTCACGTGGCTGATCATACACTGATCACGTGATGATCATGCACTGATCACTTGGATATCATGCACTGATCACGTGGCTGATCATACACTGTTCACGTGTCTGACCATGCACTGATCACGTGGCTGATCATACACTGCTCACGTAACTGATCATGCACTGATCACGTGGCTATCATGCACTGATCACGTGGCTGAACATGCACTGTTCACGTGGCTGATCACACACCTGTCACGTGACATATCATGCACTGATCACGTGGCACTCATGCACTGATCACGTGGCTGATCATACTCTGCTCACGTAACTCATCATGCACATCACGTGGCTATCATGCACTGCTCACGTGGCTCGTCATGGAATGATCACGTAGCAACCATATACTGGTCACGTGACTGATCATGCACTGATCACGTAAATGATCATGCACTGTTCACGTGACTGATCATGTACTGATCACGTGACTGATCATGCACTGATCACGTGGCTATCATGCACTGCTCACGTGGCTGATCATGCACGATCACGTAGCAACCATGTACTGGTCACGTGACTGATCATGCACTGATCACGTAATTGATCATGCACTGATCACGTGGCTCATCATGCACTGATCACGTGGCTGATCACACATGTATCACGTGACTGATCATGCACTGATCCAGTGGTCATGCACTGATCACGTGGCTGATCATGCACTGATCACGTGGATATCATGCACTGATCACGTGGCTGATCACACACGTATCACATGACTGATCATGCACTGATCACGTGGCTATCATGCACTGATCACGTGGCTGATCATGCACTGATCACGTGGCTGATCATGCACTGATCACGTGGCTACCATGCACTGATCACGTGACTGATCATGCACTGATCACGTGATTGATCATGCACTGATCACGTGGCTGATCATGCACTGATCACGTGGCTGATCATGCACTGATCACGTGACTGATCATGCACTGATCACGTGACTGATCATGCACTGATCACGTCTATATCATGCACTGATCACATGACTGCCATGCACTGATCACGTGGATGATCATACACTAATCATGTGACAGATCATGCACTGATCACGTGGCTGATCATGCACTGATACCGTGACTGAGCATGGACTGATCACATGACTATCATGTAGTGATCACGTGACTTAATGGCGCTGATCATGTGACTGATCATGCGCTGATCATGTTTGCTATCATACACTGATCATGTGCCTCTGGAGGCAATAAACAAAGAGCTGAGTAGGCACGAATCAAACAGTCAGCAGGCAATAATCATGGAACTCAGGTGTGAGGAATCATGCTGCTCAGCTGGCAATAATCAAGCAGCTGAGCAGGCAGGAATTACGCAGCACAGCTGGCAATTGTCAAGCAGATGACAGGCAGGAATCGTGCAGCTCAGCTGGCAATTGTCAAGCAGATGAGCAGACAGTAATCACGCAGCTCAGCAGGCCCAGATCACGTGACTGAGCATGCACTGTTCACGTGGCTGATCATACACTGATCACGTGATGATCATGCACTGATCACTTGGATATCATGCACTGATCACGTGGCTGATCATACACTGTTCACGTGTCTGACCATGCACTGATCACGTGGCTGATCATGCACTGCTCACGTAACTGATCATGCACTGATCACGTGGCTATCATGCACTGATCACGTGGCTGAACATGCACTGTTCACGTGGCTGATCACACACCTGTCACGTGACATATCATGCACTGATCACGTGGCACTCATGCACTGATCACGTGGCTGATCATACTCTGCTCACGTAACTCATGCACACATCACGTGGCTATCATGCACTGCTCACGTGGCTCGTCATGGAATGATCACGTGGCAACCATATACTGGTCACGTGACTGATCATGCACAGATCACGTAAATGATCATGCACTGTTCACGTGACTGATCATGTACTGATCACGTGACTGATCATGCACTGATCACGTGGCTATCATGCACTGCTCACGTGGCTGATCATGCAACGATCACGTAGCAACCATGTACTGGTCACGTGACTGATCATGCACTGATCACGTAATTGATCATGCACTGATCACGTGGCTCATCATGCACTGATCACGTGGCTGATCACACATGTATCACGTGACTGATCATGCACTGATCACGTGGCTCTCATGCACTGATCACGTGGCTGTCATGCACTGATCACGTGGATATCATGCACTGATCACGTGGCTGATCACACACGTATCACATGACTGATCATGCACTGATCACGTGGCTATCATGCACTGATCACGTGGCTATCATGCACTGATCACGTGGCTGATCATGCAATGATCACGTAGCTACCATGTACTGATCACGTGACTGATCATGCACTGATCACGTAATTGATCATGCACTGATCACGTGGCTGATCATGCACTGATCACGTGGCTGATCATGCACTGATCACGTGACTGATCATGCACTGATCACGTGACTGATCATGCACTGATCACGTGGCTATCATGCACTGATCACTGGCTGATCATACACTGATCACGTGACTGATCATGCACTGATCACGTGGCTGATCATGCACTGATCACGTGACTGATCATGCACTGATCACGTGGCTGATCATGCACTGATCACGTGACTGATCATGCACTGATCACGTGTCTGATCATGCACTGATCACGTGGCTATCATGCACTGCTCACGTGGCTGATCATGCATGATCACGCAGCTACCATGTACTGGTCACATGACTGATCATGCACTGATCACGTGACTGATCATGCAGTGATCACGTGGCTATCATGCACTACTCACGTGGCTGATCATGCAATGATCATGTAGCTACCATGTACAGGTCACGTGAATGATCATACACCCATCAGGTGACTGATCATGCACTGATCACGTGGCTATCATGCACTGATCACGAGACTGATCATGCACTGATCACGTCTATATCATGCACTGATCACATGACTGCCCATGCACTGATCACGTGGATGATCATACACTAATCTTGTGACAGATCATGCACTGATCACGTGGCTGATCATGCACTGATACCGTGACTGAGCATGGACTGATCACATGACTATCATGTAGTGATCACGTGACTTAATGGCGCTGATCATGTGACTGATCATGCGCTGATCATGTTTGCTATCATACACTGATCATGTGCCTCTGGAGGCAATAAACAAAGAGCTGAGTAGGCACGAATCAAACAGTCAGCAGGCAATAATCATGGAACTCAGGTGTGAGGAATCATGCTGCTCAGCTGGCAATAATCAAGCAGCTGAGCAGGCAGGAATTACGCAGCACAGCTGGCAATTGTCAAGCAGATGACAGGCAGGAATCGTGCAGCTCAGCTGGCAATTGTCAAGCAGATGAGCAGACAGTAATCACGCAGCTCAGCAGGCCCAGATCACGTGACTGAGCATGCACTGTTCACGTGGCTGATCATACACTGATCACGTGATGATCATGCACTGATCACTTGGATATCATGCACTGATCACGTGGCTGATCATACACTGTTCACGTGTCTGACCATGCACTGATCACGTGGCTGATCATACACTGCTCACGTAACTGATCATGCACTGATCACGTGGCTATCATGCACTGATCACGTGGCTGAACATGCACTGTTCACGTGGCTGATCACACACCTGTCACGTGACATATCATGCACTGATCACGTGGCACTCATGCACTGATCACGTGGCTGATCATACTCTGCTCACGTAACTCATGCACACATCACGTGGCTATCATGCACTGCTCACGTGGCTCGTCATGGAATGATCACGTAGCTACCATATACTGGTCACGTGACTGATCATGCACAGATCACGTAAATGATCATGCACTGTTCACGTGACTGATCATGTACTGATCACGTGACTGATCATGCACTGATCACGTGGCTATCATGCTCTGCTCACGTGGCTGATCATGCAACGATCACGTAGCAACCATGTACTGGTCACGTGACTGATCATGCACTGATCACGTAATTGATCCTGCACTGATCACGTGGCTCATCATGCACTGATCACGTGGCTGATCACACATGTATCACGTGACTGATCATGCACTGATGTGGCTCTCATGCACTGATCACGTGGCTGTCATGCACTGATCACGTGGATATCATGCACTGATCACGTGGCTGATCACACACTATCACATGACTGATCATGCACTGATCACGTGGCTATCATGCACTGATCACGTGGCTATCATGCACTGATCACGTGGCTGATCATGCAATGATCACGTGCTACCATGTACTGGTCACGTGACTGATCATGCACTGATCACGTGATTGATCATGCACTGATCACGTGGCTGATCATGCACTGATCACGTGGCTGATCATGCACTGATCACGTGACTGATCATGCACTGATCACGTGACTGATCATGCACTGATCACGTGGCTATCATGCACTGATCACGTGGCTGATCATACACTGATCACGTGCCTGATCATGCACTGATCACGTGGCTGATCATGCACTGATCACGTGACTGATCATGCACTGATCACGTGACTGATCATGCACTGATCACGTGGCTATCATGCACTGATCACGTGGCTGATCATGCATGATCACGCAGCTACCATGTACTGGTCACATGACTGATCATGCACTGATCACGTGACTGATCATGCACTGATCACGTGGCTATCATGCACTACTCACGTGGCTGATCATGCACTGATCATGTAGCTACCATGTACAGGTCACGTGAATGATCATGCACTGATCACGTGACTGATCATGCACTGATCACGTGGCTATCATGCACTGATCACGTGGCTGATCATGCACTGATCACGTGGCTATCATGCACTGATCACGTGGCTGATCATGCACTGATCACGTGACTGATCATGCACTGATCACGTGGCTATCATGCACTGATCACGTGGCTGATCATGCACTGATCACGTGGCTGATCATGCACTGATCACGTGGCTATCATGCACTGATCACGTGACTGATCATGCACTGATCACGTGGCTGATCATGCACTGATCACGTGGCTGATCATGCACTGATCACGTGGCTGATCATGCACTGATCACGTGACTGATCATGCACTGATCACGTGGCTGATCATGCACTGATCACGTGGCTATCATGCACTGATCACGTGGCTGATCATGCACTGATCACGACTGATCATGCACTGATCACGTGGCTGATCATGCACTGATCACGTGACTGATCATGCACTGATCACGTGACTGATCATGCACTGATCACGTGGCTGATCATGCACTGATCACGTGGCTATCATGCACTGATCACGTGGCTGATCATGCACTGATCACGTGGCTATCATGCACTGATCACGTGACTGATCATGCACTGATCACGTGACTGATCATGCACTGATCACGTGGCTGATCATGCACTGATCACGTGGCTGATCATGCACTGATCACGTGGCTGATCATGCACTGATCACGTGACTGATCATGCACTGATCACGTGACTGATCATGCACTGATCACGTGGCTATCATGCACTGCTCACGTGGCTGATCATGCCATGATCACGCAGCTACCATGTACTGGTCACATGACTGATCATGCACTGATCACGTGACTGATCATGCACTGATCACGTGGCTATCATGCACTACTCACGTGGCTGATCATGCAATGATCATGTAGCTACCATGTACAGGTCACGTGAATGATCATACACCCATCAGGTGACTGATCATGCACTGATCACGTGGCTATCATGCACTGATCACGAGACTGATCATGCACTGATCACGTCTATATCATGCACTGATCACATGGCCCATGCACTGATCACGTGGATGATCATACACTAATCTTGTGACAGATCATGCACTGATCACGTGGCTGATCATGCACTGATACCGTGACTGAGCATGGACTGATCACATGACTATCATGTAGTGATCACGTGACTTAATGGCGCTGATCATGTGACTGATCATGCACTGATCATGTTTGCTATCATACACTGATCATGTGCCTCTGGAGGCAATAAACAAAGAGCTGAGTAGGCACGAATCAAACAGTCAGCAGGCAATAATCATGGAACTCAGGTGTGAGGAATCATGCTGCTCAGCTGGCAATAATCAAGCAGCTGAGCAGGCAGGAATTACGCAGCACAGCTGGCAATTGTCAAGCAGATGACAGGCAGGAATCGTGCAGCTCAGCTGGCAATTGTCAAGCAGATGAGCAGACAGTAATCACGCAGCTCAGCAGGCCCAGATCACGTGACTGAGCATGCACTGTTCACGTGGCTGATCATACACTGATCACGTGATGATCATGCACTGATCACTTGGATATCATGCACTGATCACGTGGCTGATCATACACTGTTCACGTGTCTGACCATGCACTGATCACGTGGCTGATCATGCACTGCTCACGTAACTGATCATGCACTGATCACGTGGCTATCATGCACTGATCACGTGGCTGAACATGCACTGTTCACGTGGCTGATCACACACTGTCACGTGACATATCATGCACTGATCACGTGGCTATCATGCACTGATCACGTGGCTGTCATGGAATGATCACGTGCAACCATATACTGGTCACGTGACTGATCATGCACAGATCACGTAAATGATCATGCACTGTTCACGTGACTGATCATGTACTGATCACGTGACTGATCATGCACTGATCACGTGGCTATCATGCTCTGCTCACGTGGCTGATCATGCAACGATCACGTAGCAACCATGTACTGGTCACGTGACTGATCATGCACTGATCACGTAATTGATCCTGCACTGATCACGTGGCTCATCATGCACTGATCACGTGGCTGATCACACATGTATCACGTGACTGATCATGCACTGATCACGTGGCTCTCATGCACTGATCACGTGGCTGTCATGCACTGATCACGTGGATATCATGCACTGATCACGTGGCTGATCACACGTATCACATGACTGATCATGCACTGATCACGTGGCTATCATGCACTGATCACGTGGCTATCATGCACTGATCACGTGGCTGATCATGCAATGATCACGTGGCTACCATGTACTGGTCACGTGACTGATCATGCACTGATCACGTGATGATCATGCACTGATCACGTGGCTGATCATGCACTGATCACGTGGCTGATCATGCACTGATCACGTGACTGATCATGCACTGATCACGTGACTGATCATGCACTGATCACGTGGCTATCATGCACTGATCACGTGGCTGATCATACACTGATCACGTGCCTGTCATGCACTGATCACGTGACTGATCATGCACTGATCACGTGACTGATCATGCACTGATCACGTGGCTATCATGCACTGATCACGTGGCTGATCATGCACTGACGTGATCTGCCATGTCTGCTCACATGACTGATCATGCACTGATCACGTGACTGATCATGCACTGATCACGTGGCTATCATGCACTACTCACGTGGCTGATCATGCAATGATCATGTAGCTACCATGTACAGGTCACGTGAATGATCATACACCCATCAGGTGACTGATCATGCACTGATCACGTGGCTATCATGCACTGATCACGAGACTGATCATGCACTGATCACGTCTATATCATGCACTGATCACATGACTGCCCATGCACTGATCACGTGGATGATCATACACTAATCATGTGACAGATCATGCACTGATCACGTGGCTGATCATGCACTGATACCGTGACTGAGCATGGACTGATCACATGACTATCATGTAGTGATCACGTGACTTAATGGCGCTGATCATGTGACTGATCATGCGCTGATCATGTTTGCTATCATACACTGATCATGTGCCTCTGGAGGCAATAAACAAAGAGCTGAGTAGGCACGAATCAAACAGTCAGCAGGCAATAATCATGGAACTCAGCTGTGAGGAATCATGCTGCTCAGCTGGCAATAATCAAGCAGCTGAGCAGGCAGGAATTACAGCACAGCTGGCAATTGTCAAGCAGATGACAGGCAGGAATCGTGCAGCTCAGCTGGCAATTGTCAAGCAGATGAGCAGACAGTAATCACGCAGCTCAGCAGGCCCAGATCACGTGACTGAGCATGCACTGTTCACGTGGCTGATCATACACTGATCACGTGATGATCATGCACTGATCACGTGGATATCATGCACTGATCACGTGGCTGATCATACACTGTTCACGTGTCTGATCATGCACTGATCACGTGGCTGATCATGCACTGATCACGTGGCTATCATGCACTGATCACGTGGCTGATCATGCACTGATCACGTGGCTACCATGCACTGGTCACGTGACTGATCATGCACTGATCACGTAATTGATCATGCACTGATCACGTGGCTATCATGCACTGATCACGTGGCTGATCATACACTGATCACGTAACTGATCATGCACTGATCACGTGACTGATCATGCACTGATCACGTGGCTATCATGCACTGATCACGTGGCTGACATACACTGATCACGTGCTGATCATGCACTGATCACGTGGCTGATCATGCACTGATCACGTGACTGATCATGCACTGATCACGTCTGATCATGCACTGATCACGTGGCTATCATGCACTGCTCACGTGGCTGATCATGCCACTGATCACCAGCTACCATGTACTGGTCATGACTGATCATGCACTGATCACGTGACTGATCATGCACTGATCACGTGGCTATCATGCACTACTCACGTGGCTGATCATGCAATGATCATGTAGCTACCATGTACAGGTCACGTGAATGATCATGCACCCATCAGGTGACTGATCATGCACTGATCACGTGGCTATCATGCACTGATCACGTGACTGATCATGCACTGATCACGTCTATATCATGCACTGATCACATGACTGCCCATGCACTGATCACGTGGATGATCATACACTAATCATGTGACAGATCATGCACTGATCACGTGGCTGATCATGCACTGATACTGTGACTGAGCATGGACTGATCACATGACTATCATGTAGTGATCACGTGACTTAATGGCGCTGATCATGTGACTGATCATGCACTGATCATGTTTGCTATCATACACTGATCATGTGCCTCTGGAGGCAATAAACAAAGAGCTGAGTAGGCACGAATCAAACAGTCAGCAGGCAATAATCATGGAACTCAGCTGTGAGGAATCATGCTGCTCAGCTGGCAATAATCAAGCAGCTGAGCAGGCAGGAATTACGCAGCACAGCTGGCAATTGTCAAGCAGATGACAGGCAGGAATCGTGCAGCTCAGCTGGCAATTGTCAAGCAGATGAGCAGACAGTAATCACGCAGCTCAGCAGGCCCAGATCACGTGACTGAGCATGCACTGTTCACGTGGCTGATCATACACTGATCACGTGATGATCATGCACTGATCACTTGGATATCATGCACTGATCACGTGGCTGATCATACACTGTTCACGTGTCTGACCATGCACTGATCACGTGGCTGATCATACACTGCTCACGTAACTGATCATGCACTGATCACGTGGCTATCATGCACTGATCACGTGGCTGAACATGCACTGTTCACGTGGCTGATCACACACTGTCACGTGACATATCATGCACTGATCACGTGGCACTCATGCACTGATCACGTGGCTGATCATACTCTGCTCACGTAACTCATGCATGCATCACGTGGCTATCATGCACTGCTCACGTGGCTCGTCATGGAATGATCACGTAGCTACCATATACTGGTCACGTGACTGATCATGCACAGATCACGTAAATGATCATGCACTGTTCACGTGACTGATCATGTACTGATCACGTGACTGATCATGCACTGATCACGTGGCTATCATGCTCTGCTCACGTGGCTGATCATGCAACGATCACGTAGCAACCATGTACTGGTCACGTGACTGATCATGCACTGATCACGTAATTGATCCTGCACTGATCACGTGGCTCATCATGCACTGATCACGTGGCTGATCACACATGTATCACGTGACTGATCATGCACTGATCACGTGGCTCTCATGCACTGATCACGTGGCTGATCATGCACTGATCACGTGGATATCATGCACTGATCACGTGGCTGATCACACACGTATCACATGACTGATCATGCACTGATCACGTGGCTATCATGCACTGATCACGTGGCTGATCATGCACTGATCACGTGGCTGATCATGCACTGATCACGTAGCTACCATGCACTGATCACGTGACTGATCATGCACTGATCACGTGATTGATCATGCACTGATCACGTGGCTGATCATGCACTGATCACGTGGCTGATCATGCACTGATCACGTGACTGATCATGCACTGATCACGTGACTGATCATGCACTGATCACGTGGCTATCATGCACTGATCACGTGGCTGATCATGCACTGATCACGTGCCTGATCATGCACTGATCACGTGGCTGATCATGCACTGATCACGTGACTGATCATGCACTGATCACGTGGCTGATCATGCACTGATCACGTGACTGATCATGCACTGATCACGTGACTGATCATGCACTGATCACGTGGCTATCATGCACTGATCACGTGGCTGATCATGCATGATCACGTGCAGCTACCATGCACTGATCACGTGACTGATCATGCACTGATCACGTGATGATCATGCACTGATCACGTGGCATCATGCACTGATCACGTGGCTGATCATGCACTGATCACGTGTCTGATCATGCACTGATCACGTGGCTGATCATGCACTGATCACGTAACTGATCATGCACTGATCACGTGGCTATCATGCACTGATCACGTGGCTGATCATGCACTGATCACGTGGCTGATCACACACTGTCACGTGACTATCATGCACTGATCACGTGGCACTCATGCACTGATCACGTGGCTGATCATACACTGATCACGTAACTCATGCACATCACGTGGCTATCATGCACTGATCACGTGGCTGATCATGCAATGATCACGTAGCTCATGCACACGTGACTGATCATGCACTGATCACGTAAATGATCATGCACTGTTCACGTGACTGATCATGCACTGATCACGTGACTGATCATGCACTGATCACGTGGCTATCATGCACTGCTCACGTGGCTGATCATGCACGATCACGTAGCAACCATGCACTGTCACGTGACTGATCATGCACTGATCACGTAATTGATCATGCACTGATCACGTGGCTCATCATGCACTGATCACGTGGCTGATCACACATGATCACGTGACTGATCATGCACTGATCACGTGGCTATCATGCACTGATCACGTGGCTGTCATGCACTGATCACGTGGATATCATGCACTGATCACGTGGCTGATCATGCACTATCACGTGACTGATCATGCACTGATCACGTGGCTATCATGCACTGATCACGTGGCTGATCATGCACTGATCACGTGGCTGATCATGCACTGATCACGTGACTGATCATGCACTGATCACGTGACTGATCATGCACTGATCACGTGGCTATCATGCACTGATCACGTGGCTGATCATGCACTGATCACGTGCCTGATCATGCACTGATCACGTGGCTGATCATGCACTGATCACGTGACTGATCATGCACTGATCACGTGTCTGATCATGCACTGATCACGTGGCTATCATGCACTGCTCACGTGGCTGATCATGCATGATCACGCAGCTACCATGTACTGGTCACATGACTGATCATGCACTGATCACGTGACTGATCATGCAGTGATCACGTGGCTATCATGCACTACTCACGTGGCTGATCATGCAATGATCATGTAGCTACCATGTACAGGTCACGTGAATGATCATACACCCATCAGGTGACTGATCATGCACTGATCACGTGGCTATCATGCACTGATCACGAGACTGATCATGCACTGATCACGTCTATATCATGCACTGATCACATGACTGCCCATGCACTGATCACGTGGATGATCATACACTAATCATGTGACAGATCATGCACTGATCACGTGGCTGATCATGCACTGATACCGTGACTGAGCATGGACTGATCACATGACTATCATGTAGTGATCACGTGACTTAATGGCGCTGATCATGTGACTGATCATGCGCTGATCATGTTTGCTATCATACACTGATCATGTGCCTCTGGAGGCAATAAACAAAGAGCTGAGTAGGCACGAATCAAACAGTCAGCAGGCAATAATCATGGAACTCAGGTGTGAGGAATCATGCTGCTCAGCTGGCAATAATCAAGCAGCTGAGCAGGCAGGAATTACGCAGCACAGCTGGCAATTGTCAAGCAGATGACAGGCAGGAATCGTGCAGCTCAGCTGGCAATTGTCAAGCAGATGAGCAGACAGTAATCACGCAGCTCAGCAGGCCCAGATCACGTGACTGAGCATGCACTGTTCACGTGGCTGATCATACACTGATCACGTGATGATCATGCACTGATCACTTGGATATCATGCACTGATCACGTGGCTGATCATACACTGTTCACGTGTCTGACCATGCACTGATCACGTGGCTGATCATACACTGCTCACGTAACTGATCATGCACTGATCACGTGGCTATCATGCACTGATCACGTGGCTGAACATGCACTGTTCACGTGGCTGATCACACACCTGTCACGTGACATATCATGCACTGATCACGTGGCACTCATGCACTGATCACGTGGCTGATCATACTCTGCTCACGTAACTCATGCACACATCACGTGGCTATCATGCACTGCTCACGTGGCTCGTCATGGAATGATCACGTAGCTACCATATACTGGTCACGTGACTGATCATGCAAGATCACGTAAATGATCATGCACTGTTCACGTGACTGATCATGTACTGATCACGTGACTGATCATGCACTGATCACGTGGCTATCATGCTCTGCTCACGTGGCTGATCATGCACGATCACGTAGCAACCATGTACTGGTCACGTGACTGATCATGCACTGATCACGTAATTGATCATGCACTGATCACGTGGCTCATCATGCACTGATCACGTGGCTGATCACACTGTATCACGTGACTGATCATGCACTGATCACGTGGCTCTCATGCACTGATCACGTGGCTGTCATGCACTGATCACGTGGATATCATGCACTGATCACGTGGCTGATCACACATCACATGACTGATCATGCACTGATCACGTGGCTATCATGCACTGATCACGTGGCTATCATGCACTGATCACGTGGCTGATCATGCACTGATCACGTGGCTACCATGCACTGATCACGTGACTGATCATGCACTGATCACGTGGCTGATCATGCACTGATCACGTGGCTGATCATGCACTGATCACGTGGCTGATCATGCACTGATCACGTAACTGATCATGCACTGATCACGTGACTGATCATGCACTGATCACGTGGCTATCATGCACTGATCACGTGGCTGATCATGCACTGATCACGTGACTGATCATGCACTGATCACGTGGCTGATCATGCACTGATCACGTGACTGATCATGCACTGATCACGTGGCTGATCATGCACTGATCACGTGACTGATCATGCACTGATCACGTGACTGATCATGCACTGATCACGTGGCTATCATGCACTGATCACGTGGCTGATCATGCATGATCACGTGCTACCATGCACTGATCACGTGACTGATCATGCACTGATCACGTGATGATCATGCACTGATCACGTGGACATCATGCACTGATCACGTGGCTGATCATGCACTGATCACGTGTCTGATCATGCACTGATCACGTGGCTGATCATGCACTGCTCACGTAACTGATCATGCACTGATCACGTGGCTATCATGCACTGATCACGTGGCTGATCATGCACTGATCACGTGGCTGATCACACACTGTCACGTGACATATCATGCACTGATCACGTGGCACTCATGCACTGATCACGTGGCTGATCATACACTGCTCACGTAACTCATGCACATCACGTGGCTATCATGCACTGCTCACGTGGCTGTCATGCAATGATCACGTAGCAACCATATACTGGTCACGTGACTGATCATGCACTGATCACGTAAATGATCATGCACTGATCACGTGACTGATCATGCACTGATCACGTGACTGATCATGCACTGATCACGTGGCTATCATGCACTGCTCACGTGGCTGATCATGCACGATCACGTAGCAACCATGCACTGATCACGTGACTGATCATGCACTGATCACGTGGTGATCATGCACTGATCACGTGGCTCATCATGCACTGATCACGTGGCTGATCACACTGATCACGTGACTGATCATGCACTGATCACGTGGCTGATCATGCACTGATCACGTGGCTGTCATGCACTGATCACGTGGCTATCATGCACTGATCACGTGGCTGATCATGCACTATCACGTGACTGATCATGCACTGATCACGTGGCTATCATGCACTGATCACGTGGCTGATCATGCACTGATCACGTGGCTGATCATGCACTGATCACGTGGCTGATCATGCACTGATCACGTGACTGATCATGCACTGATCACGTGGCTATCATGCACTGATCACGTGGCTGATCATGCACTGATCACGTGCCTGATCATGCACTGATCACGTGGCTGATCATGCACTGATCACGTGACTGATCATGCACTGATCACGTGTCTGATCATGCACTGATCACGTGGCTATCATGCACTGCTCACGTGGCTGATCATGCATGATCACGCAGCTACCATGTACTGGTCACATGACTGATCATGCACTGATCACGTGACTGATCATGCAGTGATCACGTGGCTATCATGCACTACTCACGTGGCTGATCATGCAATGATCATGTAGCTACCATGTACAGGTCACGTGAATGATCATACACCCATCAGGTGACTGATCATGCACTGATCACGTGGCTATCATGCACTGATCACGAGACTGATCATGCACTGATCACGTCTATATCATGCACTGATCACATGACTGCCCATGCACTGATCACGTGGATGATCATACACTAATCATGTGACAGATCATGCACTGATCACGTGGCTGATCATGCACTGATACCGTGACTGAGCATGGACTGATCACATGACTATCATGTAGTGATCACGTGACTTAATGGCGCTGATCATGTGACTGATCATGCGCTGATCATGTTTGCTATCATACACTGATCATGTGCCTCTGGAGGCAATAAACAAAGAGCTGAGTAGGCACGAATCAAACAGTCAGCAGGCAATAATCATGGAACTCAGTGTGAGGAATCATGCTGCTCAGCTGGCAATAATCAAGCAGCTGAGCAGGCAGGAATTACGCAGCACAGCTGGCAATTGTCAAGCAGATGACAGGCAGGAATCGTGCAGCTCAGCTGGCAATTGTCAAGCAGATGAGCAGACAGTAATCACGCAGCTCAGCAGGCCCAGATCACGTGACTGAGCATGCACTGTTCACGTGGCTGATCATACACTGATCACGTGATGATCATGCACTGATCACTTGGATATCATGCACTGATCACGTGGCTGATCATGCACTGCTCACGTAACTGATCATGCACTGATCACGTGGCTATCATGCACTGATCACGTGGCTGATCATGCACTGTTCACGTGGCTGATCACACACTGTCACGTGACATATCATGCACTGATCACGTGGCACTCATGCACTGATCACGTGGCTGATCATACTCTGCTCACGTAACTCATGCACACATCACGTGGCTATCATGCACTGCTCACGTGGCTCGTCATGGAATGATCACGTAGCTACCATATACTGGTCACGTGACTGATCATGCACAGATCACGTAAATGATCATGCACTGTTCACGTGACTGATCATGTACTGATCACGTGACTGATCATGCACTGATCACGTGGCTATCATGCTCTGCTCACGTGGCTGATCATGCACGATCACGTAGCAACCATGTACTGGTCACGTGACTGATCATGCACTGATCACGTAATTGATCCTGCACTGATCACGTGGCTCATCATGCACTGATCACGTGGCTGATCACACATGTATCACGTGACTGATCATGCACTGATCACGTGGCTCTCATGCACTGATCACGTGGCTGTCATGCACTGATCACGTGGATATCATGCACTGATCACGTGGCTGATCACACACGTATCACGTGACTGATCATGCACTGATCACGTGGCTATCATGCACTGATCACGTGGCTATCATGCACTGATCACGTGGCTGATCATGCAATGATCACGTAGCTACCATGTACTGATCACGTGACTGATCATGCACTGATCACGTGATTGATCATGCACTGATCACGTGGCTGATCATGCACTGATCACGTGGCTGATCATGCACTGATCACATGACTGATCATGCACTGATCACGTGACTGATCATGCACTGATCACGTGGCTATCATGCACTGATCACGTGGCTGACGCATACACGTGCCTGATCATGCACTGATCACGTGGCTGATCATGCACTGATCACGTGACTGATCATGCACTGATCACGTGTCTGATCATGCACTGATCACGTGACTGATCATGCACTGATCACGTGACTGATCATGCACTGATCACGTGGCTATCATGCACTGATCACGTGGCTGATCATGCATGATCACGTGGCTACCATGCACTGGTCACGTGACTGATCATGCACTGATCACGTGATGATCATGCACTGATCACGGATATCATGCACTGATCACGTGGCTGATCATACACTGATCACGTGTCTGACCATGCACTGATCACGTGGCTGATCATACACTGCTCACGTAACTGATCATGCACTGATCACGTGGCTATCATGCACTGATCACGTGGCTGATCATGCACTGATCACGTGGCTGATCACACACTGTCACGTGACTATCATGCACTGATCACGTGGCACTCATGCACTGATCACGTGGCTGATCATACACTGATCACGTAACTCATGCACACATCACGTGGCTATCATGCACTGATCACGTGGCTGTCATGCAATGATCATGCTACCATATACTGGTCACGTGACTGATCATGCACTGATCACGTAAGCTGATCATGCACTGATCACGTGACTGATGACTGATCACGTGACTGATCATGCACTGATCACGTGGCTATCATGCACTGCTCACGTGGCTGATCATGCACGATCACGTGGCAACCATGTACTGGTCACGTGACTGATCATGCACTGATCACGTAATTGATCATGCACTGATCACGTGGCTGATCATGCACTGATCACGTGCTATCATGCACTGATCACGTGACTGATCATGCACTGATCACGTGACTGATCATGCACTGATCACGTGGCTGATCATGCACTGATCACGTGGCTGATCATGCACTGATCACGTGGCTGATCATGCACTGATCACGTGACTGATCATGCACTGATCACGTGACTGATCATGCACTGATCACGTGGCTGATCATGCACTGATCACGTGGCTGATCATGCACTGATCACGTGGCTGATCATGCACTGATCACGTGACTGATCATGCACTGATCACGTGACTGATCATGCACTGATCACGTGGCTATCATGCACTACTCACGTGGCTGATCATGCAATGATCATGTATACCATGTGTCACGTGAATGATCATACACCCATCAGGTGACTGATCATGCACTGATCACGTGGCTATCATGCACTGATCACGAGACTGATCATGCACTGATCACGTCTATATCATGCACTGATCACATGACTGCCCATGCACTGATCACGTGGATGATCATACACTAATCATGTGACAGATCATGCACTGATCACGTGGCTGATCATGCACTGATACGTGACTGAGCATGGACTGATCACATGACTATCATGTAGTGATCACGTGACTTAATGGCACTGATCATGTGACTGATCATGCGCTGATCATGTTTGCTATCATACACTGATCATGTGCCTCTGGAGGCAATAAACAAAGAGCTGAGTAGGCACGAATCAAACAGTCAGCAGGCAATAATCATGGAACTCAGGTGTGAGGAATCATGCTGCTCAGCTGGCAATAATCAAGCAGCTGAGCAGGCAGGAATTACGCAGCACAGCTGGCAATTGTCAAGCAGATGACAGGCAGGAATCGTGCAGCTCAGCTGGCAATTGTCAAGCAGATGAGCAGACAGTAATCACGCTCAGCAGGCCCAGATCACGTGACTGAGCATGCACTGTTCACGTGGCTGATCATACTGATCACGTGATGATCATGCACTGATCACTTGGATATCATGCACTGATCACGTGGCTGATCATACACTGTTCACGTGTCTGACCATGCACTGATCACGTGGCTGATCATGCACTGATCACGTAACTGATCATGCACTGATCACGTGGCTATCATGCACTGATCACGTGGCTGATCATGCACTGATCACGTGGCTGATCATGCACTGATCACGTGACTGATCATGCACTGATCACGTGGCTGATCATGCACTGATCACGTGGCTGATCATGCACTGATCACGTGGCTGATCATGCACTGATCACGTGGCTGATCATGCACTGATCACGTGACTGATCATGCACTGATCACGTGGCTATCATGCACTGATCACGTGGCTGATCATGCACTGATCACGTGACTGATCATGCACTGATCACGTGACTGATCATGCACTGATCACGTGACTGATCATGCACTGATCACGTGGCTATCATGCACTGATCACGTGGCTGATCATGCACTGATCACGTAGCTACCATGTACTGTCACGTGACTGATCATGCACTGATCACGTAATTGATCATGCACTGATCACGTGGCTGATCATGCACTGATCACGTGGCTGATCATGCACTGATCACGTGACTGATCATGCACTGATCACGTGACTGATCATGCACTGATCACGTGGCTATCATGCACTGATCACGTGGCTGATCATGCACTGATCATGACTGATCATGCACTGATCACGTGGCTGATCATGCACTGATCACGTGACTGATCATGCACTGATCACGTGGCTGATCATGCACTGATCACGTGGCTGATCATGCACTGATCACGTGACTGATCATGCACTGATCACGTGGCTATCATGCACTGATCACGTGGCTGATCATGCACTGATCACGTGGCTGATCATGCACTGATCACGTGACTGATCATGCACTGATCACGTGGCACTCATGCACTGATCACGTGGCTGATCATGCACTGATCACGTCACTCATGCACTGATCACGACTTCATGCACTGATCACGTGGCTGATCATGCACTGATCACGTAGCTATCATGCACTGATCAGTGACTGATCATGCACTGATCACGTGACTGATCATGCACTGATCACGTGACTGATCATGCACTGATCACGTGACTGATCATGCACTGATCACGTGGCTATCATGCACTGATCACGTGGCTGATCATGCATGATCACGTAGCTACCATGTACAGTCACGTGCTGATCATGCACTGATCACGTGACTGATCATGCACTGATCACGTGGCTATCATGCACTGATCACGTGGCTGATCATGCACTGATCACGTGCTATCATGCACTGATCACGTGACTGATCATGCACTGATCACGTGGCTGATCATGCACTGATCACGTGGCTGATCATGCACTGATCACGTGGCTGATCATGCACTGATCACGTGACTGATCATGCACTGATCACGTGGCTGATCATGCACTGATCACGTGGCTGATCATGCACTGATCACGTGGCTATCATGCACTGATCACGTGACTGATCATGCACTGATCACGTGACTGATCATGCACTGATCACGTGGCTATCATGCACTGATCACGTGGCTGATCATGCACTGATCACGTGCAAATGCACTGATCACGTGACTGATCATGCACTGATCACGTGGCTGATCATGCACTGATCACGTGGCTGATCATGCACTGATCACGTGCTGATCATGCACTGATCACGTGACTGATCATGCACTGATCACGTGACTGATCATGCACTGATCACGTGGCTGATCATGCACTGATCACGTGGCTATCATGCACTGATCACGTGGCTGATCATGCACTGATCACGTGGCTACCATGCACTGATCACGTGCTGATCATGCACTGATCACGTAATTGATCATGCACTGATCACGTGGCTGATCATGCACTGATCACGTGGCTGATCATGCACTGATCACGTGACTGATCATGCACTGATCACGTGACTGATGCACTGATCACGTGGCTATCATGCACTGATCACGGCTGATCATGCACTGATCACGTGGCTGATCATGCACTGATCACGTGGCTGATCATGCACTGATCACGTGACTGATCATGCACTGATCACGTGACTGATCATGCACTGATCACGTGGCTATCATGCACTCACGTGGCTGATCATGCAATGATCATGTAGCTACCATGTACAGGTCACGTGAATGATCATACACCCATCAGGTGACTGATCATGCACTGATCACGTGGCTATCATGCACTGATCACGGACTGATCATGCACTGATCACGTCTATATCATGCACTGATCACATGACTGCCATGCACTGATCACGTGGATGATCATACACTAATCATGTGACAGATCATGCACTGATCACGTGGCTGATCATGCACTGATACCGTGACTGAGCATGGACTGATCACATGACTATCATGTAGTGATCACGTGACTTAATGGCGCTGATCATGTGACTGATCATGCACTGATCATGTTTGCTATCATACACTGATCATGTGCCTCTGGAGGCAATAAACAAAGAGCTGAGTAGGCACGAATCAAACAGTCAGCAGGCAATAATCATGGAACTCAGCTGTGAGGAATCATGCTGCTCAGCTGGCAATAATCAAGCAGCTGAGCAGGCAGGAATTACAGCACAGCTGGCAATTGTCAAGCAGATGACAGGCAGGAATCGTGCAGCTCAGCTGGCAATTGTCAAGCAGATGAGCAGACAATCACGCAGCTCAGCAGGCCCAGATCACGTGACTGAGCATGCACTGTTCACGTGGCTGATCATACACTGATCACGTGATGATCATGCACTGATCACTTGGATATCATGCACTGATCACGTGGCTGATCATACACTGTTCACGTGTCTGACCATGCACTGATCACGTGGCTGATCATACACTCACGTAACTGATCATGCACTGATCACGTGGCTATCATGCACTGATCACGTGGCTGATCATGCACTGATCACGTGGCTGATCATGCACTGATCACGTGACTGATCATGCACTGATCACGTGACTGATCATGCACTGATCACGTGGCTGATCATGCACTGATCACGTGGCTGATCATGCACTGATCACGTGACTGATCATGCACTGATCACGTGACTGATCATGCACTGATCACGTGGCTATCATATGATCACGTGGCTGATCATGCACTGATCATGCTGATCATGCACTGATCACGTGACTGATCATGCACTGATCACGTGACTGATCATGCACTGATCACGTGGCTATCATGCACTGATCACGTGGCTGATCATGCAATGATCACGTGCTACCATGTACTGGTCATGACTGATCATGCACTGATCACGTAATTGATCATGCACTGATCACGTGGCTGATCATGCACTGATCACGTGGCTGATCATGCACTGATCACGTGCTGATCATGCACTGATCACGTGACTGATCATGCACTGATCACGTGGCTATCATGCACTGATCACGTGGCTGATCATGCACTGATCACGTGGCTGATCATGCACTGATCACGTGCTGATCATGCACTGATCACGTGACTCATCACTGATCACGTGTCTGATCATGCACTGATCACGTGGCTGATCATGCACTGATCACGTGCTGATCATGCACTGATCACGTGGCTATCATGCACTGATCACGTGGCTGATCATGCACTGATCACGTGGCTGATCATGCACTGTCACGTGACTATCATGCACTGATCACGTGGCTATCATGCACTGATCACGTGGCTGATCATGCACTGATCACGTGACTCATGCACTGATCACGTGGCTATCATGCACTGATCACGTGGCTGATCATGCACTGATCACGTGGCTGATCATGCTGATCACGTGACTGATCATGCACTGATCACGTGGCTGATCATGCACTGATCACGTGACTGATCATGCACTGATCACGTGACTGATCATGCACTGATCACGTGGCTATCATGCACTGATCACGTGGCTGATCATGCACTGATCACGTAGCTACCATGCACTGATCACGTGACTGATCATGCACTGATCACGTGACTGATCATGCACTGATCACGTGGCTATCATGCACTGATCACGTGGCTGATCATGCACTGATCACGTGCTATCATGCTGATCACATGCACTGATCATGCATCACGTGGCTATCATGCACTGATCACGTGGCTGATCATGCACTGATCACGTGCTGCATGCACTGATCACGTGTCTGATCATGCACTGATCACGTGGCTATCATGCACTGATCACGTGGCTGATCATGCACTGATCACGCAGCTATCATGTACTGATCACATGACTGATCATGCACTGATCACGTGACTGATCATGCACTGATCACGTGGCTATCATGCACTACTCACGTGGCTGATCATGCAATGATCATGTAGCTACCATGTACAGGTCACGTGAATGATCATACACCCATCAGGTGACTGATCATGCACTGATCACGTGGCTATCATGCACTGATCACGTGACTGATCATGCACTGATCACGTCTATATCATGCACTGATCATGACTGCCCATGCACTGATCACGTGGATGATCATACACAATCTTGTGACAGATCATGCACTGATCACGTGGCTGATCATGCACTGATACGTGACTGAGCATGGACTGATCACATGACTATCATGTAGTGATCACGTGACTTAATGGCACTGATCATGTGACTGATCATGCGCTGATCATGTTTGCTATCATACACTGATCATGTGCCTCTGGAGGCAATAAACAAAGAGCTGAGTAGGCACGAATCAAACAGTCAGCAGGCAATAATCATGGAACTCAGGTGTGAGGAATCATGCTGCTCAGCTGGCAATAATCAAGCAGCTGAGCAGGCAGGAATTACGCAGCACAGCTGGCAATTGTCAAGCAGATGACAGGCAGGAATCGTGCAGCTCAGCTGGCAATTGTCAAGCAGATGAGCAGACAGTAATCACGCAGCTCAGCAGGCCCTGATCACGTGACTGAGCATGCACTGTTCACGTGGCTGATCATACTGATCACGTGATGATCATGCACTGATCACGTGGCTATCATGCACTGATCACGTGGCTGATCATGCACTGATCACGTGACTGATCATGCACTGATCACGTGGCTGATCATGCACTGATCACGTGGCTGATCATGCACTGATCACGTGGCTGATCATGCACTGATCACGTGGCTGATCATGCACTGATCACGTGGCTGATCATGCACTGATCACGTGACTGATCATGCACTGATCACGTGGCTGATCATGCACTGATCACGTGGCTGATCATGCACTGATCACGTGGCTATCATGCACTGATCACGTGACTGATCATGCACTGATCACGTAACTGATCATGCACTGATCACGTGGCTGATCATGCACTGATCACGTGGCTGATCATGCACTGATCACGTGACTGATCATGCACTGATCACGTGACTGATCATGCACTGATCACGTGGCTGATCATGCACTGATCACGTGGCTGATCATGCACTGATCACGTGGCTGATCATGCACTGATCACGTGACTGATCATGCACTGATCACGTGGCTGATCATGCACTGATCACGTGGCTATCATGCACTGATCACGTGGCTGATCATGCACTGATCACGTGGCTATCATGCACTGATCACGTGACTGATCATGCACTGATCACGTGATTGATCATGCACTGATCACGTGGCTATCATGCACTGATCACGTGGCTGATCATGCACTGATCACGTGACTGATCATGCACTGATCACGTGACTGATCATGCACTGATCACGTGGCTGATCATGCACTGATCACGTGGCTGATCATGCACTGATCACGTGACTGATATGCACTGATCACGTGGCTGATCATGCACTGATCACGTGACTGATCATGCACTGATCACGTGTCTGATCATGCACTGATCACGTGGCTGATCATGCACTGATCACGTGGCTGATCATGCACTGATCACGTGGCTATCATGCACTGATCACGTGGCTGATCATGCACTGATCACGTGGCTGATCATGCACTGATCACGTGACTATCATGCACTGATCACGTGGCACTCATGCACTGATCACGTGGCTGATCACACTGATCACGTACTGATCATGCACTGATCACGTGGCTATCATGCACTGATCACGTGGCTGTCATGCAATGATCACGTGGCTACCATGCACTGATCACGTGACTGATCATGCACTGATCACGTGGCTGATCATGCACTGATCACGTGACTGATCATGCACTGATCACGTGACTGATCATGCACTGATCACGTGGCTATCATGCACTGATCACGTGGCTGATCATGCACTGATCACGTAGCTACCATGTACTGATCACGTGACTGATCATGCACTGATCACGTGACTGATCATGCACTGATCACGTGGCTGATCATGCACTGATCACGTGGCTGATCATGCACTGATCACGTGACTGATCATGCACTGATCACGTGACTGATCATGCACTGATCACGTGGCTATCATGCACTGATCACGTGGCTGATCATGCACTGATCACGTGGCTGATCATGCACTGATCACGTGACTGATCATGCACTGATCACGTGGCTATCATGCACTGCTCACGTGGCTGATCATGCATGATCACGCAGCTACCATGTACTGGTCACATGACTGATCATGCACTGATCACGTGACTGATCATGCACTGATCACGTGGCTATCATGCACTACTCACGTGGCTGATCATGCAATGATCATGTAGCTACCATGTACAGGTCACGTGAATGATCATACACCCATCAGGTGACTGATCATGCACTGATCACGTGGCTATCATGCACTGATCACGAGACTGATCATGCACTGATCACGTCTATATCATGCACTGATCACATGACTGCCCATGCACTGATCACGTGGATGATCATACACTAATCATGTGACAGATCATGCACTGATCACGTGGCTGATCATGCACTGATACCGTGACTGAGCATGGACTGATCACATGACTATCATGTAGTGATCACGTGACTTAATGGCGCTGATCATGTGACTGATCATGCGCTGATCATGTTTGCTATCATACACTGATCATGTGCCTCTGGAGGCAATAAACAAAGAGCTGAGTAGGCACGATCAATCAGTCAGCAGGCAATAATCATGGAACTCAGCTGTGAGGAATCATGCTGCTCAGCTGGCAATAATCAAGCAGCTGAGCAGGCAGGAATTACGCAGCACAGCTGGCAATTGTCAAGCAGATGACAGGCAGGAATCGTGCAGCTCAGCTGGCAATTGTCAAGCAGATGAGCAGACAGTAATCACGCAGCTCAGCAGGCCCAGATCACGTGACTGAGCATGCACTGTTCACGTGGCTGATCATACACTGATCACGTGATGATCATGCACTGATCACTTGGATATCATGCACTGATCACGTGGCTGATCATACACTGTTCACGTGTCTGACCATGCACTGATCACGTGGCTGATCATACACTGCTCACGTAACTGATCATGCACTGATCACGTGGCTGATCATGCACTGATCACGTGGCTGATCACACACCTGTCACGTGACATATCATGCACTGATCACGTGACTCATGCACTGATCACGTGGCTGATCATACTCTGCTCACGTAACATCATGCACACATCACGTGGCTATCATGCACTGCTCACGTGGCTCGTCATGGAATGATCACGTAGCTACCATATACTGTCACGTGACTGATCATGCAGATCACGTAAATGATCATGCACTGATCACGTGACTGATCATGCACTGATCACGTGACTGATCATGCACTGATCACGTGGCTATCATGCTCTGCTCACGTGGCTGATCATGCAACGATCACGTGGCAACCATGTACTGGTCACGTGACTGATCATGCACTGATCACATTGATCCTGCACTGATCACGTGGCTCATCATGCACTGATCACGTGGCTGATCACACATGATCACGTGACTGATCATGCACTGATCACGTGGCTGATCATGCACTGATCACGTGGCTATCATGCACTGATCACGTGGATATCATGCACTGATCACGTGGCTGATCACACACGTATCACGTGACTGATCATGCACTGATCACGTGGCTATCATGCACTGATCACGTGGCTGATCATGCACTGATCACGTGACTGATCATGCACTGATCACGTGGCTTCATGCACTGATCACGTGGCTGATCATGCACTGATCACGTGACTGATCATGCACTGATCACGTGGCTGATCATGCACTGATCACGTGGCTGATCATGCACTGATCACGTGGCTGATCATGCACTGATCACGTGGCTGATCATCACTGATCATGCACTGATCACGCACTGATCATGCACTGATCACGTGCTATCATGCACTGATCATGGCTGATCATGCACTGATCACGTGGCTGATCATGCACTGATCACGTGACTGATCATGCACTGATCACGTGTCTGATCATGCACTGATCACGTGGCTATCATGCACTGATCACGTGGCTGATCATGCATGATCACGCAGCTACCATGTACTGGTCATGACTGATCATGCACTGATCACGTGACTGATCATGCAGTGATCACGTGCTCATCATGCACTGACTCACGTGGCTGATCATGCAATGATCATGTAGCTACCATGTACAGGTCACGTGAATGATCATACACCCATCAGGTGACTGATCATGCACTGATCACGTGGCTATCATGCACTGATCACGAGACTGATCATGCACTGATCACGTCTATATCATGCACTGATCACATGACTGCCCATGCACTGATCACGTGGATGATCATACACTAATCATGTGACAGATCATGCACTGATCACGTGGCTGATCATGCACTGATACCGTGACTGAGCATGGACTGATCACATGACTATCATGTAGTGATCACGTGACTTAATGGCGCTGATCATGTGACTGATCATGCACTGATCATGTTTGCTATCATACACTGATCATGTGCCTCTGGAGGCAATAAACAAAGAGCTGAGTAGGCACGAATCAAACAGTCAGCAGGCAATAATCATGGAACTCAGCTGTGAGGAATCATGCTGCTCAGCTGGCAATAATCAAGCAGCTGAGCAGGCAGGAATTACGCAGCACAGCTGGCAATTGTCAAGCAGATGACAGGCAGGAATCGTGCAGCTCAGCTGGCAATTGTCAAGCAGATGAGCAGACAGTAATCACGCAGCTCAGCAGGCCCAGATCACGTGACTGAGCATGCACTGTTCACGTGGCTGATCATACACTGATCACGTGATGATCATGCACTGATCACTTGGATATCATGCACTGATCACGTGGCTGATCATACACTGTTCACGTGTCTGACCATGCACTGATCACGTGGCTGATCATGCACTGCTCACGTAACTGATCATGCACTGATCACGTGGCTATCATGCACTGATCACGTGGCTGAACATGCACTGTTCACGTGGCTGATCACACACCTGTCACGTGACATATCATGCACTGATCACGTGGCACTCATGCACTGATCACGTGGCTGATCATACTCTGCTCACGTAACTCATGCACATCACGTGGCTATCATGCACTGATCACGTGGCTGTCATGGAATGATCACGTGACCATATACTGTCACGTGACTGATCATGCACTGATCACGTAACTGATCATGCACTGATCACGTGACTGATCATGCACTGATCACGTGCTGATGCACTGATCACGTGACTGATCATGCTGATCACGTGGCTGATCATCACTGATCACGTGGCTGATCATGCACTGATCACGTGGCTATCATGCACTGATCACGTGGCTGATCACACTGATCACGTGACTGATCATGCACTGATCACGTGGCTGATCATGCACTGATCACGTAATTGATCATGCACTGATCACGTGGCTGATCATGCACTGATCACGTGGCTGATCACATATCACGTGACTGATCATGCACTGATCACGTGGCTATCATGCACTGATCACGTGGCTGATCATGCACTGATCACGTGGATATCATGCACTGATCACGTGGCTGATCACACACTATCACGTGACTGATCATGCACTGATCACGTGGCTATCATGCACTGATCACGTGGCTGATGCACTGATCACGTGGCTACATGTACTGATCACGTGACTGATCATGCACTGATCACGTGTTGATCATGCACTGATCACGTGGCTGATCATGCACTGATCACGTGGCTGATCATACACTGATCACGTGATCATGCACTGATCACGTGACTGATCATGCACTGATCACGTGGCTATCATGCACTGATCACGGCTGACATGCACTGATCACGTGCTGATCATGCACTGATCACGTGGCTGATCATGCACTGATCACGTGACTGATCATGCACTGATCACGTGTCTGATCATGCACTGATCACGTGGCTATCATGCACTGCTCACGTGGCTGATCATGCCTGATCACGTTACCATGTACTGGTCACATGACTGATCATGCACTGATCACGTGACTGATCATGCATGATCACGTGGCTATCATGAACTACTCACGTGGCTGATCATGCATGATCATGTAGCTACCATGTACTGATCACGTGAATGATCATACACCCATCAGGTGACTGATCATGCACTGATCACGTGGCTATCATGCACTGATCACGAGACTGATCATGCACTGATCACGTCTATATCATGCACTGATCACATGACTGCCCATGCACTGATCACGTGGATGATCATACACTAATCTTGTGACAGATCATGCACTGATCACGTGGCTGATCATGCACTGATACCGTGACTGAGCATGGACTGATCACATGACTATCATGTAGTGATCACGTGACTTAATGGCGCTGATCATGTGACTGATCATGCGCTGATCATGTTTGCTATCATACACTGATCATGTGCCTCTGGAGGCAATAAACAAAGAGCTGAGTAGGCACGAATCAAACAGTCAGCAGGCAATAATCATGGAACTCAGGTGTGAGGAATCATGCTGCTCAGCTGGCAATAATCAAGCAGCTGAGCAGGCAGGAATCGTGCAGCTCAGCTGGCAATTGTCAAGCAGATGAGCAGACAGTAATCACGCAGCTCAGCAGGCCCAGATCACGTGACTGAGCATGCACTGTTCACGTGGCTGATCATACACTGATCACGTGATGATCATGCACTGATCACTTGGATATCATGCACTGATCACGTGGCTGATCATACACTGTTCACGTGTCTGACCATGCACTGATCACGTGGCTGATCATACACTGCTCACGTAACTGATCATGCACTGATCACGTGGCTATCATGCACTGATCACGTGGCTGAACATGCACTGTTCACGTGGCTGATCACACACCTGTCACGTGACATATCATGCACTGATCACGTGGCACTCATGCACTGATCACGTGGCTGATCATACTCTGCTCACGTAACTCATGCACACATCACGTGGCTATCATGCACTGCTCACGTGGCTCGTCATGGAATGATCACGTAGCAACCATATACTGGTCACGTGACTGATCATGCAAAGATCACGTAAATGATCATGCACTGTTCACGTGACTGATCATGTACTGATCACGTGACTGATCATGCACTGATCACGTGGCTATCATGCTCTGCTCACGTGGCTGATCATGCAACGATCACGTAGCAACCATGTACTGGTCACGTGACTGATCATGCACTGATCACGTAATTGATCCTGCACTGATCACGTGGCTCATCATGCACTGATCACGTGGCTGATCACACATGATCACGTGACTGATCATGCACTGATCACGTGGCTATCATGCACTGATCACGTGGCTATCATGCACTGATCACGTGACTGATCATGCACTGATCACGTGACTGATCATGCACTGATCACGTGGCTATCATGCACTGATCACGTGGCTGATCATGCACTGATCACGTGGCTGATCATGCACTGATCACGTGGCTGATCATGCACTGATCACGTGACTGATCATGCACTGATCACGTGGCACTGATCATGCACTGATCACGTGGCTGATCATGCACTGATCACGTGGCTGATCATGCACTGATCACGTGGCTGATCATGCACTGATCACGTGGCTGATCATGCACTGATCACGTGACTGATCATGCACTGATCACGTGGCTGATCATGCACTGATCACGTGGCTGATCATGCACTGATCACGTGGCTGATCATGCACTGATCACGTGACTGATCATGCACTGATCACGTGGCTGATCATGCACTGATCACGTGGCTGATCATGCACTGATCACGTGGCTGATCATGCACTGATCACGTGGCTGATCATGCACTGATCACGTGACTGATCATGCACTGATCACGTGACTGATCATGCACTGATCACGTGGCTATCATGCACTGCTCACGTGGCTGATCATGCAATGATCATGTAGCTACCATGTACAGGTCACGTGAATGATCATACACCCATCAGGTGACTGATCATGCACTGATCACGTGGCTATCATGCACTGATCACGAGACTGATCATGCACTGATCACGTCTATATCATGCACTGATCACATGACTGCCCATGCACTGATCACGTGGATGATCATACACTAATCTTGTGACAGATCATGCACTGATCACGTGGCTGATCATGCACTGATACCGTGACTGAGCATGGACTGATCACATGACTATCATGTAGTGATCACGTGACTTAATGGCGCTGATCATGTGACTGATCATGCGCTGATCATGTTTGCTATCATACACTGATCATGTGCCTCTGGAGGCAATAAACAAAGAGCTGAGTAGGCACGAATCAAACAGTCAGCAGGCAATAATCATGGAACTCAGGTGTGAGGAATCATGCTGCTCAGCTGGCAATAATCAAGCAGCTGAGCAGGCAGGAATTACGCAGCACAGCTGGCAATTGTCAAGCAGATGACAGGCAGGAATCGTGCAGCTCAGCTGGCAATTGTCAAGCAGATGAGCAGACAGTAATCACGCAGCTCAGCAGGCCCAGATCACGTGACTGAGCATGCACTGTTCACGTGGCTGATCATACTGATCACGTGATGATCATGCACTGATCACTTGGATATCATGCACTGATCACGTGGCTGATCATACACTGTTCACGTGTCTGACCATGCACTGATCACGTGGCTGATCATACACTGCTCACGTAACTGATCATGCACTGATCACGTGGCTATCATGCACTGATCACGTGGCTGATCATGCACTGATCACGTGGCTATCATGCACTGATCACGTGACTGATCATGCACTGATCACGTAACTGATCATGCACTGATCACGTGGCTGATCATGCACTGATCACGTGGCTGATCATGCACTGATCACGTGACTGATCATGCACTGATCACGTGACTGATCATGCACTGATCACGTGGCTATCATGCACTGATCACGTGGCTGATCATGCACTGATCACGTGACTGATCATGCACTGATCACGTGACTGATCATGCACTGATCACGTGACTGATCATGCACTGATCACGTGGCTATCATGCACTGATCACGTGGCTGATCATGCAATGATCACGTAGCTACCATGTACTGGTCACGTGACTGATCATGCACTGATCACGTAATTGATCATGCACTGATCACGTGGCTGATCATGCACTGATCACGTGGCTGATCATGCACTGATCACGTGACTGATCATGCACTGATCACGTGACTGATCATGCACTGATCACGTGGCTATCATGCACTGATCACGTGGCTGATCATACACTGATCACGTGACTGATCATGCACTGATCACGTGGCTGATCATGCACTGATCACGTGGCTGATCATGCACTGATCACGTGGCTGATCATGCACTGATCACGTGGCTGATCATGCACTGATCACGTGACTGATCATGCACTGATCACGTGGCTATCATGCACTGATCACGTGGCTGATCATGCACTGATCACGTGGCTGATCACACACTGTCACGTGACTATCATGCACTGATCACGTGGCACTCATGCACTGATCACGTGGCTGATCATACACTGATCACGTAACTCATGCACACATCACGTGGCTATCATGCACTGATCACGTGGCTGTCATGCACTGATCACGTAGCTACCATATACTGGTCACGTGACTGATCATGCACTGATCACGTAACTGATCATGCACTGATCACGTGACTGATCATGCACTGATCACGTGACTGATCATGCACTGATCACGTGGCTATCATGCACTGATCACGTGGCTGATCATGCATGATCACGCAGCTACCATGTACTGGTCACGTGACTGATCATGCACTGATCACGTGACTGATCATGCACTGATCACGTGGCTATCATGCACTGATCACGTGGCTGATCATGCACTGATCACGTGGCTATCATGCACTGATCACGTGACTGATCATGCACTGATCACGTGGCTATCATGCACTGATCACGTGGCTGATCATGCACTGATCACGTGGCTATCATGCACTGATCACGTGACTGATCATGCACTGATCACGTGGCTATCATGCACTGATCACGTGGCTGATCATGCATGATCACGCAGCTACCATGCACTGATCACGTGACTGATCATGCACTGATCACGTGACTGATCATGCACTGATCACGTGGCTATCATGCACTGATCACGTGGCTGATCATGCACTGATCACGTAGCTATCATGCACTGATCACGTGACTGATCATGCACTGATCACGTGACTGATCATGCACTGATCACGTGGCTGATCATGCACTGATCACGTGGCTGATCATGCACTGATCACGTGACTGATCATGCACTGATCACGTGACTGATCATGCACTGATCACGTGGCTATCATGCACTGATCACGTGGCTATCATGCACTGATCACGTGGCTGATCATGCACTGATCACGTGGCTATCATGCACTGATCACGTGACTGATCATGCACTGATCACGTGATTGATCATGCACTGATCACGTGGCTGATCATGCACTGATCACGTGGCTGATCATGCACTGATCACGTGACTGATCATGCACTGATCACGTGACTGATCATGCACTGATCACGTGGCTATCATGCACTGATCACGTGGCTGATCATGCACTGATCACGTGGCTGATCATGCACTGATCACGTGGCTGATCATGCACTGATCACGTGACTGATCATGCACTGATCACGTGACTGATCATGCACTGATCACGTGGCTATCATGCACTGCTCACGTGGCTGATCATGCAATGATCATGTAGCTACCATGTACAGGTCACGTGAATGATCATACACCCATCAGGTGACTGATCATGCACTGATCACGTGGCTATCATGCACTGATCACGTGACTGATCATGCACTGATCACGTCTATATCATGCACTGATCACATGACTGCCCATGCACTGATCACGTGGATGATCATACACTAATCATGTGACAGATCATGCACTGATCACGTGGCTGATCATGCACTGATACCGTGACTGAGCATGGACTGATCACATGACTATCATGTAGTGATCACGTGACTTAATGGCACTGATCATGTGACTGATCATGCGCTGATCATGTTTGCTATCATACACTGATCATGTGCCTCTGGAGGCAATAAACAAAGAGCTGAGTAGGCACGAATCAAACAGTCAGCAGGCAATAATCATGGAACTCAGGTGTGAGGAATCATGCTGCTCAGCTGGCAATAATCAAGCAGCTGAGCAGGCAGGAATTACGCAGCACAGCTGGCAATTGTCAAGCAGATGACAGGCAGGAATCGTGCAGCTCAGCTGGCAATTGTCAAGCAGATGAGCAGACAGTAATCACGCAGCTCAGCAGGCCCAGATCACGTGACTGAGCATGCACTGTTCACGTGGCTGATCATACTGATCACGTGATGATCATGCACTGATCACTTGGATATCATGCACTGATCACGTGGCTGATCATACACTGTTCACGTGTCTGACCATGCACTGATCACGTGGCTGATCATACACTGATCACGTAACTGATCATGCACTGATCACGTGGCTATCATGCACTGATCACGTGGCTGATCATGCACTGATCACGTGGCTATCATGCACTGATCACGTGACTGATCATGCACTGATCACGTGACTGATCATGCACTGATCACGTGGCTGATCATGCACTGATCACGTGGCTGATCATGCACTGATCACGTGACTGATCATGCACTGATCACGTGACTGATCATGCACTGATCACGTGGCTATCATGCACTGATCACGTGGCTGATCATGCACTGATCACGTGACTGATCATGCACTGATCACGTGACTGATCATGCACTGATCACGTGACTGATCATGCACTGATCACGTGGCTATCATGCACTGATCACGTGGCTGATCATGCAATGATCACGTAGCTACCATGTACTGGTCACGTGACTGATCATGCACTGATCACGTAATTGATCATGCACTGATCACGTGGCTGATCATGCACTGATCACGTGGCTGATCATGCACTGATCACGTGACTGATCATGCACTGATCACGTGACTGATCATGCACTGATCACGTGGCTATCATGCACTGATCACGTGGCTGATCATGCACTGATCACGTGACTGATCATGCACTGATCACGTGGCTGATCATGCACTGATCACGTGGCTGATCATGCACTGATCACGTGGCTGATCATGCACTGATCACGTGGCTGATCATGCACTGATCACGTAACTGATCATGCACTGATCACGTGGCTATCATGCACTGATCACGTGGCTGATCATGCACTGATCACGTGGCTGATCACACACTGTCACGTGACTATCATGCACTGATCACGTGGCACTCATGCACTGATCACGTGGCTGATCATACACTGATCACGTAACTCATGCACTGATCACGTGGCTATCATGCACTGATCACGTGGCTGTCATGCACTGATCACGTAGCTATCATATACTGATCACGTGACTGATCATGCACTGATCACGTGATGATCATGCACTGATCACGTGACTGATCATGCACTGATCACGTGACTGATCATGCACTGATCACGTGGCTATCATGCACTGATCACGTGGCTGATCATGCTGATCACGTAGCTACCATACTGATCACGTGACTGATCATGCACTGATCACGTGACTGATCATGCACTGATCACGTGGCTATCATGCACTGATCACGTGGCTGATCATGCACTGATCACGTGGCTATCATGCACTGATCACGTGGCTGATCATGCACTGATCACGTGGCTATCATGCACTGATCACGTGGCTGATCATGCACTGATCACGTGCTGATCATGCACTGATCACGTGACTGATCATGCACTGATCACGTGGCTATCATGCACTGCTCACGTGGCTGATCATGCCATGATCACGCAGCTACCATGTACTGGTCACATGACTGATCATGCACTGATCACGTGACTGATCATGCAGTGATCACGTGGCTATCATGCACTACTCACGTGGCTGATCATGCAATGATCATGTAGCTACCATGTACAGGTCACGTGAATGATCATACACCCATCAGGTGACTGATCATGCACTGATCACGTGGCTATCATGCACTGATCACGAGACTGATCATGCACTGTTCACGTCTATATCATGCACTGATCACATGACTGCCCATGCACTGATCACGTGGATGATCATACACTAATCTTGTGACAGATCATGCACTGATCACGTGGCTGATCATGCACTGATACCGTGACTGAGCATGGACTGATCACATGACTATCATGTAGTGATCACGTGACTTAATGGCGCTGATCATGTGACTGATCATGCGCTGATCATGTTTGCTATCATACACTGATCATGTGCCTCTGGAGGCAATAAACAAAGAGCTGAGTAGGCACGAATCAAACAGTCAGCAGGCAATAATCATGGAACTCAGGTGTGAGGAATCATGCTGCTCAGCTGGCAATAATCAAGCAGCTGAGCAGGCAGGAATTACGCAGCACAGCTGGCAATTGTCAAGCAGATGACAGGCAGGAATCGTGCAGCTCAGCTGGCAATTGTCAAGCAGATGAGCAGACAGTAATCACGCAGCTCAGCAGGCCCAGATCACGTGACTGAGCATGCACTGTTCACGTGGCTGATCATACACTGATCACGTGATGATCATGCACTGATCACTTGGATATCATGCACTGATCACGTGGCTGATCATACACTGTTCACGTGTCTGACCATGCACTGATCACGTGGCTGATCATGCACTGCTCACGTAACTGATCATGCACTGATCACGTGGCTGAACATGCACTGTTCACGTGGCTGATCACACACCTGTCACGTGACATATCATGCACTGATCACGTGGCACTCATGCACTGATCACGTGGCTGATCATACTCTGCTCACGTAACTCATGCACACATCACGTGGCTATCATGCACTGCTCACGTGGCTCGTCATGGAATGATCACGTAGCAACCATATACTGGTCACGTGACTGATCATGCACAGATCACGTAAATGATCATGCACTGTTCACGTGACTGATCATGTACTGATCACGTGACTGATCATGCACTGATCACGTGGCTATCATGCTCTGCTCACGTGGCTGATCATGCAACGATCACGTAGCAACCATGTACTGGTCACGTGACTGATCATGCACTGATCACGTAATTGATCCTGCACTGATCACGTGGCTCATCATGCACTGATCACGTGGCTGATCACACATGTATCACGTGACTGATCATGCACTGATCCCGTGGCTCATGCACTGATCACGTGGCTGTCATGCACTGATCACGTGGATATCATGCACTGATCACGTGGCTGATCACACACGTATCACATGACTGATCATGCACTGATCACGTGGCTATCATGCACTGATCACGTGGCTATCATGCACTGATCACGTGGCTGATCATGCAATGATCACGTAGCTACCATGTACTGATCACGTGACTGATCATGCACTGATCACGTGATTGATCATGCACTGATCATGTGGCTGATCATGCACTGATCACGTGGCTGATCATACACTGATCACATAACTGATCATGCACTGATCACGTGACTGATCATGCACTGATCACGTGGCTATCATGCACTGATCACGTGGCTGACATGCACTGATCACGTGCCTGATCATGCACTGATCACGTGACTGATCATGCACTGATCACGTGTCTGATCATGCACTGATCACGTGGCTATCATGCACTGCTCACGTGGCTGATCATGCCATGATCACGCAGCTACCATGTACTGGTCACATGACTGATCATGCACTGATCACGTGACTGATCATGCAGTGATCACGTGGCTATCATGCACTACTCACGTGGCTGATCATGCAATGATCATGTAGCTACCATGTACAGGTCACGTGAATGATCATACACCCATCAGGTGACTGATCATGCACTGATCACGTGGCTATCATGCACTGATCACGAGACTGATCATGCACTGATCACGTCTATATCATGCACTGATCACATGACTGCCCATGCACTGATCACGTGGATGATCATACACTAATCTTGTGACAGATCATGCACTGATCACGTGGCTGATCATGCACTGATACCGTGACTGAGCATGGACTGATCACATGACTATCATGTAGTGATCACGTGACTTAATGGCGCTGATCATGTGACTGATCATGCGCTGATCATGTTTGCTATCATACACTGATCATGTGCCTCTGGAGGCAATAAACAAAGAGCTGAGTAGGCACGAATCAAACAGTCAGCAGGCAATAATCATGGAACTCAGGTGTGAGGAATCATGCTGCTCAGCTGGCAATAATCAAGCAGCTGAGCAGGCAGGAATTACGCAGCACAGCTGGCAATTGTCAAGCAGATGACAGGCAGGAATCGTGCAGCTCAGCTGGCAATTGTCAAGCAGATGAGCAGACAGTAATCACGCAGCTCAGCAGGCCCAGATCACGTGACTGAGCATGCACTGTTCACGTGGCTGATCATACACTGATCACGTGATGATCATGCACTGATCACTTGGATATCATGCACTGATCACGTGGCTGATCATACACTGTTCACGTGTCTGACCATGCACTGATCACGTGGCTGATCATACACTGCTCACGTAACTGATCATGCACTGATCACGTGGCTATCATGCACTGATCACGTGGCTGAACATGCACTGTTCACGTGGCTGATCACACACCTGTCACGTGACATATCATGCACTGATCACGTGGCACTCATGCACTGATCACGTGGCTGATCATACTCTGCTCACGTAACTCATGCACACATCACGTGGCTATCATGCACTGCTCACGTGGCTGATCATGGAATGATCACGTAGCAACCATATACTGGTCACGTGACTGATCATGCACTGATCACGTAATTGATCATGCACTGATCACGTGGCTGATCATGCACTGATCACGTGGCTGATCATGCATGATCACGTGACTGATCATGCACTGATCACGTGGCTATCATGCACTGATCACGTGGCTGATCATGCACTGATCACGTGGATATCATGCACTGATCACGTGGCTGATCATGCACTATCACGTGACTGATCATGCACTGATCACGTGGCTATCATGCACTGATCACGTGGCTATCATGCACTGATCACGTGGCTGATCATGCACTGATCACGTAGCTCATGTACTGATCACGTGACTGATCATGCACTGATCACGTGACTGATCATGCACTGATCACGTGGCTGATCATGCACTGATCACGTGGCTGATCATGCACTGATCACGTGACTGATCATGCACTGATCACGTGACTGATCATGCACTGATCACGTGGCTATCATGCACTGATCACGTGGCTGATCATGCACTGATCACGTGGCTGATCATGCACTGATCACGTGGCTGATCATGCACTGATCACGTGACTGATCATGCACTGATCACGTGACTGATCATGCACTGATCACGTGGCTATCATGCACTGATCACGTGGCTGATCATGCATGATCACGCAGCTATCATGCACTGATCACGTGACTGATCATGCACTGATCACGTGACTGATCATGCACTGATCACGTGGCTATCATGCACTACTCACGTGGCTGATCATGCACTGATCATGTAGCTACATGTACTGGTCACGTGAATGATCATGCACTGATCACGTGACTGATCATGCACTGATCACGTGGCTGATCATGCACTGATCACGTGACTGATCATGCACTGATCACGTGGCTGATCATGCACTGATCACGTGGCTGATCACACATGATCACGTGACTGATCATGCACTGATCACGTGGCTGATCATGCACTGATCACGTGGCTGATCATGCACTGATCACGTGGATATCATGCACTGATCACGTGGCTGATCACACTGATCACATGACTGATCATGCACTGATCACGTGGCTATCATGCACTGATCACGTGGCTATCATGCACTGATCACGTGGCTGATCATGCATGATCACGTAGCTACCATGTACTGATCACGTGACTGATCATGCACTGATCACGTAATTGATCATGCACTGATCACGTGGCTGATCATGCACTGATCACGTGGCTGATCATGCACTGATCACGTGACTGATCATGCACTGATCACGTGACTGATCATGCACTGATCACGTGGCTATCATGCACTGATCACGTGGCTGACATGCACTGATCACGTGCTGATCATGCACTGATCACGTGGCTGATCATGCACTGATCACGTGACTGATCATGCACTGATCACGTGTCTGATCATGCACTGATCACGTGGCTATCATGCACTGCTCACGTGGCTGATCATGCCATGATCACGCAGCTACCATGTACTGGTCACATGACTGATCATGCACTGATCACGTGACTGATCATGCAGTGATCACGTGGCTATCATGCACTACTCACGTGGCTGATCATGCAATGATCATGTAGCTACCATGTACAGGTCACGTGAATGATCATACACCCATCAGGTGACTGATCATGCACTGATCACGTGGCTATCATGCACTGATCACGAGACTGATCATGCACTGATCACGTCTATATCATGCACTGATCACATGACTGCCCATGCACTGATCACGTGGATGATCATACACTAATCATGTGACAGATCATGCACTGATCACGTGGCTGATCATGCACTGATACCGTGACTGAGCATGGACTGATCACATGACTATCATGTAGTGATCACGTGACTTAATGGCACTGATCATGTGACTGATCATGCGCTGATCATGTTTGCTATCATACACTGATCATGTGCCTCTGGAGGCAATAAACAAAGAGCTGAGTAGGCACGAATCAAACAGTCAGCAGGCAATAATCATGGAACTCAGGTGTGAGGAATCATGCTGCTCAGCTGGCAATAATCAAGCAGCTGAGCAGGCAGGAATCGTGCAGCTCAGCTGGCAATTGTCAAGCAGATGAGCAGACAGTAATCACGCAGCTCAGCAGGCCCAGATCACGTGACTGAGCATGCACTGTTCACGTGGCTGATCATACACTGATCACGTGATGATCATGCACTGATCACTTGGATATCATGCACTGATCACGTGGCTGATCATACACTGTTCACGTGTCTGACCATGCACTGATCACGTGGCTGATCATGCACTGATCACGTAACTGATCATGCACTGATCACGTGGCTGATCATGCACTGATCACGTGGCTGATCACACACTGTCACGTGACATATCATGCACTGATCACGTGGCACTCATGCACTGATCACGTGGCTGATCATACACTGCTCACGTAACTCATGCACACATCACGTGGCTATCATGCACTGATCACGTGGCTCGTCATGCAATGATCACGTAGCTACCATATACTGGTCACGTGACTGATCATGCACTGATCACGTAAATGATCATGCACTGATCACGTGACTGATCATGCACTGATCACGTGACTGATCATGCACTGATCACGTGGCTATCATGCACTGCTCACGTGGCTGATCATGCCATGATCACGCAGCTACCATGTACTGGTCACATGACTGATCATGCACTGATCACGTGACTGATCATGCACTGATCACGTGGCTATCATGCACTACTCACGTGGCTGATCATGCAATGATCATGTAGCTACCATGTACAGGTCACGTGAATGATCATACACCCATCAGGTGACTGATCATGCACTGATCACGTGGCTATCATGCACTGATCACGAGACTGATCATGCACTGATCACGTCTATATCATGCACTGATCACATGACTGCCCATGCACTGATCACGTGGATGATCATACACTAATCATGTGACAGATCATGCACTGATCACGTGGCTGATCATGCACTGATACCGTGACTGAGCATGGACTGATCACATGACTATCATGTAGTGATCACGTGACTTAATGGCGCTGATCATGTGACTGATCATGCGCTGATCATGTTTGCTATCATACACTGATCATGTGCCTCTGGAGGCAATAAACAAAGAGCTGAGTAGGCACGAATCAAACAGTCAGCAGGCAATAATCATGGAACTCAGCTGTGAGGAATCATGCTGCTCAGCTGGCAATAATCAAGCAGCTGAGCAGGCAGGAATTACGCAGCACAGCTGGCAATTGTCAAGCAGATGACAGGCAGGAATCGTGCAGCTCAGCTGGCAATTGTCAAGCAGATGAGCAGACAGTAATCACGCAGCTCAGCAGGCCCTGATCACGTGACTGAGCATGCACTGTTCACGTGGCTGATCATGCACTGATCACGTGACTGATCATGCACTGATCACGTGGCTATCATGCACTGATCACGTGGCTGATCATGCACTGATCACGTGCTGACCATGCACTGATCACGTGACTGATCATGCACTGATCACGTAACTGATCATGCACTGATCACGTGGCTATCATGCACTGATCACGTGGCTGATCACACTGATCACGTGACTGATCATGCACTGATCACGTGGCTATCATGCACTGATCACGTGGCTGTCATGCACTGATCACGTGGCTATCATGCACTGATCACGTGGCTGATCACACACGATCACGTGACTGATCATGCACTGATCACGTGGCTATCATGCACTGATCACGTGGCTATCATGCACTGATCACGTGGCTGATCATGCAATGATCACGTAGCTACCATGTACTGGTCACGTGACTGATCATGCACTGATCACGTGATTGATCATGCACTGATCACGTGGCTGATCATGCACTGATCACGTGGCTGATCATGCACTGATCACGTGACTGATCATGCACTGATCACGTGACTGATCATGCACTGATCACGTGGCTATCATGCACTGATCACGTGGCTGATCATGCACTGATCACGTGACTGATCATGCACTGATCACGTGGCTGATCATGCACTGATCACGTGACTGATCATGCACTGATCACGTGGCTGATCATGCACTGATCACGTGACTGATCATGCACTGATCACGTGGCTGATCATGCACTGATCACGTGGCTATCATGCACTGATCACGTGGCTGATCATGCATGATCACGTAGCTATCATGCACTGATCACGTGACTGATCATGCACTGATCACGTGATGATCATGCACTGATCACGTGGCTATCATGCACTGATCACGTGGCTGATCATGCACTGATCACGTGACTGATCATGCACTGATCACGTGGCTGATCATGCACTGATCACGTGACTGATCATGCACTGATCACGTGGCTATCATGCACTGATCACGTGGCTGATCATGCACTGATCACGTGGCTGATCATGCACTGTCACGTGACTATCATGCACTGATCACGTGGCATCATGCACTGATCACGTGGCTGATCATACACTGATCACGTGACTCATGCACTGATCACGTGGCTATCATGCACTGATCACGTGGCTGATCATGCAATGATCACGTAGCTACCATGCACTGGTCACGTGACTGATCATGCACTGATCACGTAACTGATCATGCACTGATCACGTGACTGATCATGCACTGATCACGTGACTGATCATGCACTGATCACGTGGCTATCATGCACTGATCACGTGGCTGATCATGCACTGATCACGTAGCAACCATGCACTGATCACGTGACTGATCATGCACTGATCACGTAACTGATCATGCACTGATCACGTGGCTGATCATGCACTGATCACGTGGCTGATCACACATGATCACGTGACTGATCATGCACTGATCACGTGGCTATCATGCACTGATCACGTGGCTGATCATGCACTGATCACGTGGCTATCATGCACTGATCACGTGGCTGATCATACACTGATCACGTGACTGATCATGCACTGATCACGTGGCTGATCATGCACTGATCACGTGGCTATCATGCACTGATCACGTGACTGATCATGCACTGATCACGTCTATATCATGCACTGATCACATGACTGCCCATGCACTGATCACGTGGATGATCATACACTGATCATGTGACAGATCATGCACTGATCACGTGGCTGATCATGCACTGATACCGTGACTGAGCATGGACTGATCACATGACTATCATGCAGTGATCACGTGACTTAATGGCACTGATCATGTGACTGATCATGCACTGATCATGTTTGCTATCATACACTGATCATGTGCCTCTGGAGGCAATAAACAAAGAGCTGAGTAGGCACGAATCAAACAGTCAGCAGGCAATAATCATGGAACTCAGGTGTGAGGAATCATGCTGCTCAGCTGGCAATAATCAAGCAGCTGAGCAGGCAGGAATTACGCAGCACAGCTGGCAATTGTCAAGCAGATGACAGGCAGGAATCGTGCAGCTCAGCTGGCAATTGTCAAGCAGATGAGCAGACAGTAATCACGCAGCTCAGCAGGCCCTGATCACGTGGCTGATCATGCACTGATCACGTGGCTGATCACACATGATCACGTGACTGATCATGCACTGATCACGTGGCTATCATGCACTGATCACGTGGCTGATCATGCACTGATCACGTGGCTATCATGCACTGATCACGTGGCTGATCACACACTATCACATGACTGATCATGCACTGATCACGTGGCTATCATGCACTGATCACGTGGCTATCATGCACTGATCACGTGGCTGATCATGCAATGATCACGTAGCTACCATGTACTGGTCACGTGACTGATCATGCACTGATCACGTAATTGATCATGCACTGATCACGTGGCTGATCATGCACTGATCACGTGGCTGATCATGCACTGATCACGTGACTGATCATGCACTGATCACGTGACTGATCATGCACTGATCACGTGGCTATCATGCACTGATCACGTGGCTGACATACACTGATCACGTGCCTGATCATGCACTGATCACGTGGCTGATCATGCACTGATCACGTGACTGATCATGCACTGATCACGTGTCTGATCATGCACTGATCACGTGGCTATCATGCACTGCTCACGTGGCTGATCATGCCATGATCACGCAGCTACCATGTACTGGTCACATGACTGATCATGCACTGATCACGTGACTGATCATGCAGTGATCACGTGGCTATCATGCACTACTCACGTGGCTGATCATGCAATGATCATGTAGCTACCATGTACAGGTCACGTGAATGATCATACACCCATCAGGTGACTGATCATGCACTGATCACGTGGCTATCATGCACTGATCACGAGACTGATCATGCACTGATCACGTCTATATCATGCACTGATCACATGACTGCCCATGCACTGATCACGTGGATGATCATACACTAATCTTGTGACAGATCATGCACTGATCACGTGGCTGATCATGCACTGATACCGTGACTGAGCATGGACTGATCACATGACTATCATGTAGTGATCACGTGACTTAATGGCGCTGATCATGTGACTGATCATGCGCTGATCATGTTTGCTATCATACACTGATCATGTGCCTCTGGAGGCAATAAACAAAGAGCTGAGTAGGCACGAATCAAACAGTCAGCAGGCAATAATCATGGAACTCAGGTGTGAGGAATCATGCTGCTCAGCTGGCAATAATCAAGCAGCTGAGCAGGCAGGAATTACGCAGCACAGCTGGCAATTGTCAAGCAGATGACAGGCAGGAATCGTGCAGCTCAGCTGGCAATTGTCAAGCAGATGAGCAGACAGTAATCACGCAGCTCAGCAGGCCCAGATCACGTGACTGAGCATGCACTGTTCACGTGGCTGATCATACACTGATCACGTGATGATCATGCACTGATCACTTGGATATCATGCACTGATCACGTGGCTGATCATACACTGTTCACGTGTCTGACCATGCACTGATCACGTGGCTGATCATACACTGCTCACGTAACTGATCATGCACTGATCACGTGGCTATCATGCACTGATCACGTGGCTGAACATGCACTGTTCACGTGGCTGATCACACACCTGTCACGTGACATATCATGCACTGATCACGTGGCACTCATGCACTGATCACGTGGCTGATCATACTCTGCTCACGTAACTCATGCACACATCACGTGGCTATCATGCACTGCTCACGTGGCTCGTCATGGAATGATCACGTAGCTACCATATACTGGTCACGTGACTGATCATGCACAGATCACGTAAATGATCATGCACTGTTCACGTGACTGATCATGTACTGATCACGTGACTGATCATGCACTGATCACGTGGCTATCATGCTCTGCTCACGTGGCTGATCATGCAACGATCACGTAGCAACCATGTACTGGTCACGTGACTGATCATGCACTGATCACGTAATTGATCCTGCACTGATCACGTGGCTCATCATGCACTGATCACGTGGCTGATCACACATGTATCACGTGACTGATCATGCACTGATCACGTGGCCTCATGCACTGATCACGTGGCTATCATGCACTGATCACGTGGCTATCATGCACTGATCACGTGGCTGATCATGCACTGATCACGTAGCTATCATGCACTGATCACGTGACTGATCATGCACTGATCACGTAATTGATCATGCACTGATCACGTGGCTGATCATGCACTGATCACGTGGCTGATCATGCACTGATCACGTGACTGATCATGCACTGATCACGTGACTGATCATGCACTGATCACGTGGCTATCATGCACTGATCACGTGGCTGATCATACACTGATCACGTGCCTGATCATGCACTGATCACGTGGCTGATCATGCACTGATCACGTGACTGATCATGCACTGATCACGTGTCTGATCATGCACTGATCACGTGGCTATCATGCACTGATCACGTGGCTGATCATGCATGATCACGCAGCTACCATGTACTGGTCACATGACTGATCATGCACTGATCACGTGACTGATCATGCACTGATCACGTGGCTATCATGCACTATCACGTGGCTGATCATGCAATGATCATGTAGCTACCATGTACTGGTCACGTGAATGATCATACACCCATCACGTGACTGATCATGCACTGATCACGTGGCTATCATGCACTGATCACGTGACTGATCATGCACTGATCACGTCTATATCATGCACTGATCACATGACTGCCCATGCACTGATCACGTGGATGATCATGCACTGATCACGTGACAGATCATGCACTGATCACGTGACTGATCATGCACTGATCACGTGACTGATCATGCACTGATCACGTGGCTATCATGCACTGATCACGTGGCTGATCATGCACTGATCACGTAGCTACCATGTACTGATCACGTGACTGATCATGCACTGATCACGTAATTGATCATGCACTGATCACGTGGCTGATCATGCACTGATCACGTGGCTGATCACACATGATCACGTGACTGATCATGCACTGATCACGTGGCTATCATGCACTGATCACGTGGCTGTCATGCACTGATCACGTGGATATCATGCACTGATCACGTGGCTGATCATACACTGATCACGTGACTGATCATGCACTGATCACGTGGCTATCATGCACTGATCACGTGGCTATCATGCACTGATCACGTGGCTGATCATGCACTGATCACGTAGCTACCATGCACTGATCACGTGACTGATCATGCACTGATCACGTAATTGATCATGCACTGATCACGTGGCTGATCATGCACTGATCACGTGGCTGATCATGCACTGATCACGTGACTGATCATGCACTGATCACGTGACTGATCATGCACTGATCACGTGGCTATCATGCACTGATCACGTGGCTGATCATGCACTGATCACGTGGCTGATCATGCACTGATCACGTGGCTGATCATGCACTGATCACGTGACTGATCATGCACTGATCACGTGGCTGATCATGCACTGATCACGTGACTGATCATGCACTGATCACGTGACTGATCATGCACTGATCACGTGGCTATCATGCACTGCTCACGTGGCTGATCATGCATGATCACGCAGCTACCATGCACTGGTCACGTGACTGATCATGCACTGATCACGTGATGATCATGCACTGATCACGTGGCTATCATGCACTGATCACGTGGCTGATCATGCACTGATCACGTGACTGATCATGCACTGATCACGTGGCTGATCATGCACTGATCACGTGACTGATCATGCACTGATCACGTGGCTATCATGCACTGATCACGTGGCTGATCATGCACTGATCACGTGGCTGATCATGCACTGATCACGTGACTATCATGCACTGATCACGTGGCATCATGCACTGATCACGTGGCTGATCATGCACTGATCACGTAACTCATGCACTGATCACGTGGCTATCATGCACTGATCACGTGGCTGATCATGCACTGATCACGTAGCTACCATGCACTGGTCACGTGACTGATCATGCACTGATCACGTAACTGATCATGCACTGATCACGTGACTGATCATGCACTGATCACGTGACTGATCATGCACTGATCACGTGGCTATCATGCACTGATCACGTGGCTGATCATGCACTGATCACGTAGCAATCATGCACTGATCACGTGACTGATCATGCACTGATCACGTAATTGATCATGCACTGATCACGTGGCTGATCATGCACTGATCACGTGGCTGATCACACATGATCACGTGACTGATCATGCACTGATCACGTGGCTGATCATGCACTGATCACGTGGCTGATCATGCACTGATCACGTGGCTATCATGCACTGATCACGTGGCTGATCATACACGATCACGTGACTGATCATGCACTGATCACGTGGCTGATCATGCACTGATCACGTGGCTATCATGCACTGATCACGTGACTGATCATGCACTGATCACGTCTATATCATGCACTGATCACATGACTGCCCATGCACTGATCACGTGGATGATCATACACTAATCATGTGACAGATCATGCACTGATCACGTGGCTGATCATGCACTGATACCGTGACTGAGCATGGACTGATCACATGACTATCATGTAGTGATCACGTGACTTAATGGCGCTGATCATGTGACTGATCATGCGCTGATCATGTTTGCTATCATACACTGATCATGTGCCTCTGGAGGCAATAAACAAAGAGCTGAGTAGGCACGAATCAAACAGTCAGCAGGCAATAATCATGGAACTCAGGTGTGAGGAATCATGCTGCTCAGCTGGCAATAATCAAGCAGCTGAGCAGGCAGGAATTACGCAGCACAGCTGGCAATTGTCAAGCAGATGACAGGCAGGAATCGTGCAGCTCAGCTGGCAATTGTCAAGCAGATGAGCAGACAGTAATCACGCAGCTCAGCAGGCCCTGATCACGTGACTGATCATGCACTGATCACGTGGCTGATCACACATGATCACGTGACTGATCATGCACTGATCACGTGGCTATCATGCACTGATCACGTGGCTGATCATGCACTGATCACGTGGCTATCATGCACTGATCACGTGGCTGATCACACACGATCACATGACTGATCATGCACTGATCACGTGGCTGATCATGCACTGATCACGTGGCTATCATGCACTGATCACGTGGCTGATCATGCAATGATCACGTAGCTACCATGCACTGGTCACGTGACTGATCATGCACTGATCACGTAATTGATCATGCACTGATCACGTGGCTGATCATGCACTGATCACGTGGCTGATCATGCACTGATCACGTGACTGATCATGCACTGATCACGTGACTGATCATGCACTGATCACGTGGCTATCATGCACTGATCACGTGGCTGACATACACTGATCACGTGCCTGATCATGCACTGATCACGTGGCTGATCATGCACTGATCACGTGACTGATCATGCACTGATCACGTGTCTGATCATGCACTGATCACGTGGCTATCATGCACTGCTCACGTGGCTGATCATGCCATGATCACGCAGCTACCATGTACTGGTCACATGACTGATCATGCACTGATCACGTGACTGATCATGCAGTGATCACGTGGCTATCATGCACTACTCACGTGGCTGATCATGCAATGATCATGTAGCTACCATGTACAGGTCACGTGAATGATCATACACCCATCAGGTGACTGATCATGCACTGATCACGTGGCTATCATGCACTGATCACGAGACTGATCATGCACTGATCACGTCTATATCATGCACTGATCACATGACTGCCCATGCACTGATCACGTGGATGATCATACACTAATCATGTGACAGATCATGCACTGATCACGTGGCTGATCATGCACTGATACCGTGACTGAGCATGGACTGATCACATGACTATCATGTAGTGATCACGTGACTTAATGGCGCTGATCATGTGACTGATCATGCGCTGATCATGTTTGCTATCATACACTGATCATGTGCCTCTGGAGGCAATAAACAAAGAGCTGAGTAGGCACGAATCAAACAGTCAGCAGGCAATAATCATGGAACTCAGGTGTGAGGAATCATGCTGCTCAGCTGGCAATAATCAAGCAGCTGAGCAGGCAGGAATTACGCAGCACAGCTGGCAATTGTCAAGCAGATGACAGGCAGGAATCGTGCAGCTCAGCTGGCAATTGTCAAGCAGATGAGCAGACAGTAATCACGCAGCTCAGCAGGCCCAGATCACGTGACTGAGCATGCACTGTTCACGTGGCTGATCATACACTGATCACGTGATGATCATGCACTGATCACTTGGATATCATGCACTGATCACGTGGCTGATCATACACTGTTCACGTGTCTGACCATGCACTGATCACGTGGCTGATCATACACTGCTCACGTAACTGATCATGCACTGATCACGTGGCTATCATGCACTGATCACGTGGCTGAACATGCACTGTTCACGTGGCTGATCACACACCTGTCACGTGACATATCATGCACTGATCACGTGGCACTCATGCACTGATCACGTGGCTGATCATACTCTGCTCACGTAACTCATGCACACATCACGTGGCTATCATGCACTGCTCACGTGGCTCGTCATGGAATGATCACGTAGCTACCATATACTGGTCACGTGACTGATCATGCACTGATCACGTAAATGATCATGCACTGATCACGTGACTGATCATGCACTGATCACGTGACTGATCATGCACTGATCACGTGGCTATCATGCACTGCTCACGTGGCTGATCATGCAACGATCACGTAGCAACCATGTACTGGTCACGTGACTGATCATGCACTGATCACGTAATTGATCATGCACTGATCACGTGGCTCATCATGCACTGATCACGTGGCTGATCACACATGATCACGTGACTGATCATGCACTGATCACGTGGCATCATGCACTGATCACGTGGCTGATCATGCACTGATCACGTGGCTATCATGCACTGATCACGTGGCTGATCATGCACTGATCACGTAGCTACCATGTACAGGTCACGTGAATGACCATACACCCATCAGGTGACTGATCATGCACTGATCACGTGGCTATCATGCACTGATCACGAGACTGATCATGCACTGATCACGTCTATATCATGCACTGATCACATGACTGCCCATGCACTGATCACGTGGATGATCATACACTAATCATGTGACAGATCATGCACTGATCACGTGGCTGATCATGCACTGATACCGTGACTGAGCATGGACTGATCACATGACTATCATGTAGTGATCACGTGACTTAATGGCACTGATCATGTGACTGATCATGCGCTGATCATGTTTGCTATCATACACTGATCATGTGCCTCTGGAGGCAATAAACAAAGAGCTGAGTAGGCACGAATCAAACAGTCAGCAGGCAATAATCATGGAACTCAGGTGTGAGGAATCATGCTGCTCAGCTGGCAATAATCAAGCAGCTGAGCAGGCAGGAATTACGCAGCACAGCTGGCAATTGTCAAGCAGATGACAGGCAGGAATCGTGCAGCTCAGCTGGCAATTGTCAAGCAGATGAGCAGACAGTAATCACGCAGCTCAGCAGGCCCAGATCACGTGACTGAGCATGCACTGTTCACGTGGCTGATCATACACTGATCACGTGATGATCATGCACTGATCACTTGGATATCATGCACTGATCACGTGGCTGATCATACACTGTTCACGTGTCTGACCATGCACTGATCACGTGGCTGATCATGCACTGATCACGTAACTGATCATGCACTGATCACGTGGCTGAACATGCACTGTTCACGTGGCTGATCACACACCTGTCACGTGACATATCATGCACTGATCACGTGGCACTCATGCACTGATCACGTGGCTGATCATACTCTGCTCACGTAACTCATGCACACATCACGTGGCTATCATGCACTGCTCACGTGGCTCGTCATGGAATGATCACGTAGCAACCATATACTGGTCACGTGACTGATCATGCACAGATCACGTAAATGATCATGCACTGTTCACGTGACTGATCATGTACTGATCACGTGACTGATCATGCACTGATCACGTGGCTATCATGCACTGCTCACGTGGCTGATCATGCAACGATCACGTAGCAACCATGTACTGGTCACGTGACTGATCATGCACTGATCACGTAATTGATCATGCACTGATCACGTGGCTCATCATGCACTGATCACGTGGCTGATCACACATGTATCACGTGACTGATCATGCACTGATCACGTGGCTCTCATGCACTGATCACGTGGCTGTCATGCACTGATCACGTGGATATCATGCACTGATCACGTGGCTGATCACACACGTATCACATGACTGATCATGCACTGATCACGTGGCTATCATGCACTGATCACGTGGCTATCATGCACTGATCACGTGGCTGATCATGCAATGATCACGTAGCTACCATGTACTGGTCACGTGACTGATCATGCACTGATCACGTAATTGATCATGCACTGATCACGTGGCTGATCATGCACTGATCACGTGGCTGATCATGCACTGATCACGTGACTGATCATGCACTGATCACGTGACTGATCATGCACTGATCACGTGGCTATCATGCACTGATCACGTGGCTGATCATGCACTGATCACGTGGCTGATCATGCACTGATCACGTGACTGATCATGCACTGATCACGTGACTGATCATGCACTGATCACGTGGCTATCATGCACTGCTCACGTGGCTGATCATGCCATGATCACGCAGCTACCATGTACTGGTCACATGACTGATCATGCACTGATCACGTGACTGATCATGCAGTGATCACGTGGCTATCATGCACTACTCACGTGGCTGATCATGCAATGATCATGTAGCTACCATGTACAGGTCACGTGAATGATCATACACCCATCAGGTGACTGATCATGCACTGATCACGTGGCTATCATGCACTGATCACGAGACTGATCATGCACTGATCACGTCTATATCATGCACTGATCACATGACTGCCCATGCACTGATCACGTGGATGATCATACACTAATCTTGTGACAGATCATGCACTGATCACGTGGCTGATCATGCACTGATACCGTGACTGAGCATGGACTGATCACATGACTATCATGTAGTGATCACGTGACTTAATGGCGCTGATCATGTGACTGATCATGCGCTGATCATGTTTGCTATCATACACTGATCATGTGCCTCTGGAGGCAATAAACAAAGAGCTGAGTAGGCACGAATCAAACAGTCAGCAGGCAATAATCATGGAACTCAGGTGTGAGGAATCATGCTGCTCAGCTGGCAATAATCAAGCAGCTGAGCAGGCAGGAATTACGCAGCACAGCTGGCAATTGTCAAGCAGATGACAGGCAGGAATCGTGCAGCTCAGCTGGCAATTGTCAAGCAGATGAGCAGACAGTAATCACGCAGCTCAGCAGGCCCTGATCACGTGACTGAGCATGCACTGTTCACGTGGCTGATCATGCACTGATCACGTGACTGATCATGCACTGATCACGTGGCTATCATGCACTGATCACGTGGCTGATCATGCACTGATCACGTGCAACCATGCACTGATCACGTGACTGATCATGCACTGATCACGTAACTGATCATGCACTGATCACGTGGCTGATCATGCACTGATCACGTGGCTGATCACACATGATCACGTGACTGATCATGCACTGATCACGTGGCTATCATGCACTGATCACGTGGCTGATCATGCACTGATCACGTGGCTATCATGCACTGATCACGTGGCTGATCACACACTGATCACATGACTGATCATGCACTGATCACGTGGCTGATCATGCACTGATCACGTGGCTATCATGCACTGATCACGTGGCTGATCATGCACTGATCACGTGACTGATCATGCACTGATCACGTGGCTGATCATGCACTGATCACGTGACTGATCATGCACTGATCACGTGACTGATCATGCACTGATCACGTGGCTATCATGCACTGCTCACGTGGCTGATCATGCCATGATCACGCAGCTACCATGTACTGGTCACATGACTGATCATGCACTGATCACGTGACTGATCATGCAGTGATCACGTGGCTATCATGCACTACTCACGTGGCTGATCATGCAATGATCATGTAGCTACCATGTACAGGTCACGTGAATGATCATACACCCATCAGGTGACTGATCATGCACTGATCACGTGGCTATCATGCACTGATCACGAGACTGATCATGCACTGATCACGTCTATATCATGCACTGATCACATGACTGCCCATGCACTGATCACGTGGATGATCATACACTAATCATGTGACAGATCATGCACTGATCACGTGGCTGATCATGCACTGATACCGTGACTGAGCATGGACTGATCACATGACTATCATGTAGTGATCACGTGACTTAATGGCGCTGATCATGTGACTGATCATGCGCTGATCATGTTTGCTATCATACACTGATCATGTGCCTCTGGAGGCAATAAACAAAGAGCTGAGTAGGCACGAATCAAACAGTCAGCAGGCAATAATCATGGAACTCAGGTGTGAGGAATCATGCTGCTCAGCTGGCAATAATCAAGCAGCTGAGCAGGCAGGAATCGTGCAGCTCAGCTGGCAATTGTCAAGCAGATGAGCAGACAGTAATCACGCAGCTCAGCAGGCCCAGATCACGTGACTGAGCATGCACTGTTCACGTGGCTGATCATACACTGATCACGTGATGATCATGCACTGATCACTTGGATATCATGCACTGATCACGTGGCTGATCATACACTGTTCACGTGTCTGACCATGCACTGATCACGTGGCTGATCATACACTGCTCACGTAACTGATCATGCACTGATCACGTGGCTATCATGCACTGATCACGTGGCTGAACATGCACTGTTCACGTGGCTGATCACACACCTGTCACGTGACATATCATGCACTGATCACGTGGCACTCATGCACTGATCACGTGGCTGATCATACTCTGCTCACGTAACTCATGCACACATCACGTGGCTATCATGCACTGCTCACGTGGCTCGTCATGGAATGATCACGTAGCAACCATATACTGGTCACGTGACTGATCATGCACAGATCACGTAAATGATCATGCACTGTTCACGTGACTGATCATGCACTGATCACGTGACTGATCATGCACTGATCACGTGACTGATCATGCACTGATCACGTGGCTATCATGCACTGCTCACGTGGCTGATCATGCAACGCTCACGTAGCAACCATGTACTGGTCACGTGACTGATCATGCACTGATCACGTAATTGATCCTGCACTGATCACGTGGCTCATCATGCACTGATCACGTGGCTGATCACACATGTATCACGTGACTGATCATGCACTGATCACGTGGCTCTCATGCACTGATCACGTGGCTGTCATGCACTGATCACGTGGATATCATGCACTGATCACGTGGCTGATCACACACGTATCACATGACTGATCATGCACTGATCACGTGGCTATCATGCACTGATCACGTGGCTATCATGCACTGATCACGTGGCTGATCATGCAATGATCACGTAGCTACCATGTACTGGTCACGTGACTGATCATGCACTGATCACGTAATTGATCATGCACTGATCACGTGGCTGATCATGCACTGATCACGTGGCTGATCATGCACTGATCACGTAACTGATCATGCACTGATCACGTGACTGATCATGCACTGATCACGTGGCTATCATGCACTGATCACTTGGCTGACATGCACTGATCACGTGCCTGGTCATGCACTGATCACGTGGCTGATCATGCACTGATCACGTGACTGATCATGCACTGATCACGTGTCTGATCATGCACTGATCACGTGGCTATCATGCACTGCTCACGTGGCTGATCATGCCATGATCACGCAGCTACCATGTACTGGTCACATGACTGATCATGCACTGATCACGTGACTGATCATGCACTGATCACGTGGCTATCATGCACTACTCACGTGGCTGATCATGCAATGATCATGTAGCTACCATGTACAGGTCACGTGAATGATCATACACCCATCAGGTGACTGATCATGCACTGATCACGTGGCTATCATGCACTGATCACGAGACTGATCATGCACTGATCACGTCTATATCATGCACTGATCACATGACTGCCCATGCACTGATCACGTGGATGATCATACACTAATCTTGTGACAGATCATGCACTGATCACGTGGCTGATCATGCACTGATACCGTGACTGAGCATGGACTGATCACATGACTATCATGTAGTGATCACGTGACTTAATGGCGCTGATCATGTGACTGATCATGCGCTGATCATGTTTGCTATCATACACTGATCATGTGCCTCTGGAGGCAATAAACAAAGAGCTGAGTAGGCACGAATCAAACAGTCAGCAGGCAATAATCATGGAACTCAGGTGTGAGGAATCATGCTGCTCAGCTGGCAATAATCAAGCAGCTGAGCAGGCAGGAATTACGCAGCACAGCTGGCAATTGTCAAGCAGATGACAGGCAGGAATCGTGCAGCTCAGCTGGCAATTGTCAAGCAGATGAGCAGACAGTAATCACGCAGCTCAGCAGGCCCAGATCACGTGACTGAGCATGCACTGTTCACGTGGCTGATCATACACTGATCACGTGATGATCATGCACTGATCACTTGGATATCATGCACTGATCACGTGGCTGATCATACACTGTTCACGTGTCTGACCATGCACTGATCACGTGGCTGATCATACACTGCTCACGTAACTGATCATGCACTGATCACGTGGCTATCATGCACTGATCACGTGGCTGAACATGCACTGTTCACGTGGCTGATCACACACCTGTCACGTGACATATCATGCACTGATCACGTGGCACTCATGCACTGATCACGTGGCTGATCATACTCTGCTCACGTAACTCATGCACACATCACGTGGCTATCATGCACTGCTCACGTGGCTCGTCATGGAATGATCACGTAGCAACCATATACTGGTCACGTGACTGATCATGCACTGATCACGTAAATGATCATGCACTGATCACGTGACTGATCATGCACTGATCACGTGACTGATCATGCACTGATCACGTGGCTATCATGCACTGCTCACGTGGCTGATCATGCAACGATCACGTAGCAACCATGTACTGGTCACGTGACTGATCATGCACTGATCACGTGATTGATCATGCACTGATCACGTGGCTCATCATGCACTGATCACGTGGCTGATCACACATGATCACGTGACTGATCATGCACTGATCACGTGGCTGATCATGCACTGATCACGTGGCTGATCATGCACTGATCACGTGGCTATCATGCACTGATCACGAGACTGATCATGCACTGATCACGTCTATATCATGCACTGATCACATGACTGCCCATGCACTGATCACGTGGATGATCATACACTAATCATGTGACAGATCATGCACTGATCACGTGGCTGATCATGCACTGATACCGTGACTGAGCATGGACTGATCACATGACTATCATGTAGTGATCACGTGACTTAATGGCGCTGATCATGTGACTGATCATGCACTGATCATGTTTGCTATCATACACTGATCATGTGCCTCTGGAGGCAATAAACAAAGAGCTGAGTAGGCACGAATCAAACAGTCAGCAGGCAATAATCATGGAACTCAGGTGTGAGGAATCATGCTGCTCAGCTGGCAATAATCAAGCAGCTGAGCAGGCAGGAATCGTGCAGCTCAGCTGGCAATTGTCAAGCAGATGAGCAGACAGTAATCACGCAGCTCAGCAGGCCCAGATCACGTGACTGAGCATGCACTGTTCACGTGGCTGATCATACACTGATCACGTGATGATCATGCACTGATCACTTGGATATCATGCACTGATCACGTGGCTGATCATACACTGTTCACGTGTCTGACCATGCACTGATCACGTGGCTGATCATACACTGCTCACGTAACTGATCATGCACTGATCACGTGGCTATCATGCACTGATCACGTGGCTGAACATGCACTGTTCACGTGGCTGATCACACACCTGTCACGTGACATATCATGCACTGATCACGTGGCACTCATGCACTGATCACGTGGCTGATCATACTCTGCTCACGTAACTCATGCACACATCACGTGGCTATCATGCACTGCTCACGTGGCTCGTCATGGAATGATCACGTAGCTACCATATACTGGTCACGTGACTGATCATGCACTGATCACGTAAATGATCATGCACTGTTCACGTGACTGATCATGTACTGATCACGTGACTGATCATGCACTGATCACGTGGCTATCATGCACTGCTCACGTGGCTGATCATGCAACGATCACGTAGCAACCATGTACTGGTCACGTGACTGATCATGCACTGATCACGTAATTGATCATGCACTGATCACGTGGCTCATCATGCACTGATCACGTGGCTGATCACACATGTATCACGTGACTGATCATGCACTGATCACGTGGCTATCATGCACTGATCACGTGGCTGTCATGCACTGATCACGTGGATATCATGCACTGATCACGTGGCTGATCACACACTATCACATGACTGATCATGCACTGATCACGTGGCTATCATGCACTGATCACGTGGCTATCATGCACTGATCACGTGGCTGATCATGCAATGATCACGTAGCTACCATGTACTGGTCACGTGACTGATCATGCACTGATCACGTGACTGATCATGCACTGATCACGTGGCTGATCATGCACTGATCACGTGGCTGATCATGCACTGATCACATGACTGATCATGCACTGATCACGTGACTGATCATGCACTGATCACGTGGCTATCATGCACTGATCACGTGGCTGATCATGCACTGATCACGTGCTGATCATGCACTGATCACGTGGCTGATCATGCACTGATCACGTGACTGATCATGCACTGATCACGTGTCTGATCATGCACTGATCACGTGACTGATCATGCACTGATCACGTGGCTGATCATGCACTGATCACGTGGCTATCATGCACTGATCACGTGGCTGATCATGCACTGATCACGCAGCTATCATGCACTGATCACGTGACTGATCATGCACTGATCACGTGGCTGATCATACACTGATCACGTGATGATCATGCACTGATCACGTGGATATCATGCACTGATCACGTGGCTGATCATACACTGATCACGTGTCTGACCATGCACTGATCACGTGGCTGATCATACACTGCTCACGTAACTGATCATGCACTGATCACGTGGCTATCATGCACTGATCACGTGGCTGAACATGCACTGTTCACGTGGCTGATCACACACCTGTCACGTGACATATCATGCACTGATCACGTGGCACTCATGCACTGATCACGTGGCTGATCATACTCTGCTCACGTAACTCATGCACACATCACGTGGCTATCATGCACTGCTCACGTGGCTCGTCATGGAATGATCACGTAGCTACCATATACTGGTCACGTGACTGATCATGCACTGATCACGTAAATGATCATGCACTGTTCACGTGACTGATCATGCACTGATCACGTGACTGATCATGCACTGATCACGTGGCTATCATGCACTGCTCACGTGGCTGATCATGCAACGATCACGTAGCAACCATGTACTGGTCACGTGACTGATCATGCACTGATCACGTAATTGATCATGCACTGATCACGTGGCTCATCATGCACTGATCACGTGGCTGATCACACATGATCACGTGACTGATCATGCACTGATCACGTGGCTATCATGCACTGATCACGTGGCTGTCATGCACTGATCACGTGGATATCATGCACTGATCACGTGGCTGATCACACACGTATCACATGACTGATCATGCACTGATCACGTGGCTATCATGCACTGATCACGTGGCTATCATGCACTGATCACGTGGCTGATCATGCACTGATCACGTAGCTATCATGCACTGATCACGTGACTGATCATGCACTGATCACGTGACTGATCATGCACTGATCACGTGGCTGATCATGCACTGATCACGTGGCTGATCATGCACTGATCACGTGACTGATCATGCACTGATCACGTGGCTGATCATGCACTGATCACGTGACTGATCATGCACTGATCACGTGTCTGATCATGCACTGATCACGTGGCTATCATGCACTGATCACGTGGCTGATCATGCATGATCACGCAGCTACCATGTACTGGTCACATGACTGATCATGCACTGATCACGTGACTGATCATGCACTGATCACGTGGCTATCATGCACTGATCACGTGGCTGATCATGCACTGATCACGTGACTGATCATGCACTGATCACGTGGCTGATCATGCACTGATCACGTGACTGATCATGCACTGATCACGTGGCTGATCATGCACTGATCACGTGGCTGATCATGCACTGATCACGTGGCTGATCATGCACTGATCACGCAGCTACCATGCACTGATCACGTGACTGATCATGCACTGATCACGTGACTGATCATGCACTGATCACGTGGCTGATCATGCACTGATACCGTGACTGAGCATGGACTGATCACATGACTATCATGTAGTGATCACGTGACTTAATGGCGCTGATCATGTGACTGATCATGCACTGATCATGTTTGCTATCATACACTGATCATGTGCCTCTGGAGGCAATAAACAAAGAGCTGAGTAGGCACGAATCAAACAGTCAGCAGGCAATAATCATGGAACACAGGTGTGAGGAATCATGCTGCTCAGCTGGCAATAATCAAGCAGCTGAGCATGCAGGAATCGTGCAGCTCAGCTGGCAATTGTCAAGCAGATGAGCAGACAGTAATCACGCAGCTCAGCAGGCACTGATCACGTGACTGAGCATGCACTGATCACGTGGCTGATCATACACTGATCACGTGACTGATCATGCACTGATCACGTGGCTATCATGCACTGATCACGTGGCTGATCATGCACTGATCACGTAGCTACCATGCACTGATCACGTGACTGATCATGCACTGATCACGTAACTGATCATGCACTGATCACGTGGCTGATCATGCACTGATCACGTGGCTGATCATGCACTGATCACGTGACTGATCATGCACTGATCACGTGACTGATCATGCACTGATCACGTGGCTATCATGCACTGATCACGTGGCTGATCATGCACTGATCACGTGGCTGATCATGCACTGATCACGTGGCTGATCATGCACTGATCACGTGACTGATCATGCACTGATCACGTGGCTATCATGCACTGATCACGTGACTGATCATGCACTGATCACGTGGCTATCATGCACTGATCACGTGGCTGATCATGCACTGATCACGTGACTGATCATGCACTGATCACGTGACTGATCATGCACTGATCACGTGGCTATCATGCACTGCTCACGTGGCTGATCATGCCATGATCACGCAGCTACCATGTACTGGTCACATGACTGATCATGCACTGATCACGTGACTGATCATGCACTGATCACGTGGCTATCATGCACTACTCACGTGGCTGATCATGCAATGATCATGTAGCTACCATGTACAGGTCACGTGAATGATCATACACCCATCAGGTGACTGATCATGCACTGATCACGTGGCTATCATGCACTGATCACGTGACTGATCATGCACTGATCACGTCTATATCATGCACTGATCACATGACTGCCCATGCACTGATCACGTGGATGATCATACACTGATCATGTGACAGATCATGCACTGATCACGTGGCTGATCATGCACTGATACCGTGACTGAGCATGGACTGATCACATGACTATCATGTAGTGATCACGTGACTTAATGGCGCTGATCATGTGACTGATCATGCACTGATCATGTTTGCTATCATACACTGATCATGTGCCTCTGGAGGCAATAAACAAAGAGCTGAGTAGGCACGAATCAAACAGTCAGCAGGCAATAATCATGGAACACAGGTGTGAGGAATCATGCTGCTCAGCTGGCAATAATCAAGCAGCTGAGCAGGCAGGAATCGTGCAGCTCAGCTGGCAATTGTCAAGCAGATGAGCAGACAGTAATCACGCAGCTCAGCAGGCCCTGATCACGTGACTGAGCATGCACTGATCACGTGGCTGATCATGCACTGATCACGTGATGATCATGCACTGATCACGTGGATATCATGCACTGATCACGTGGCTGATCATGCACTGATCACGTGACTGATCATGCACTGATCACGTGGCTGATCATGCACTGATCACGTGGCTATCATGCACTGATCACGTGGCTGATCATGCATGATCACGCAGCTACCATGTACTGGTCACATGACTGATCATGCACTGATCACGTGACTGATCATGCACTGATCACGTGGCTATCATGCACTACTCACGTGGCTGATCATGCAATGATCATGTAGCTACCATGTACAGGTCACGTGAATGATCATACACCCATCAGGTGACTGATCATGCACTGATCACGTGGCTATCATGCACTGATCACGTGACTGATCATGCACTGATCACGACTGATCATGCACTGATCACGTCTATATCATGCACTGATCACATGACTGCCCATGCACTGATCACGTGGATGATCATACACTAATCTTGTGACAGATCATGCACTGATCACGTGGCTGATCATGCACTGATACCGTGACTGAGCATGGACTGATCACATGACTATCATGTAGTGATCACGTGACTTAATGGCGCTGATCATGTGACTGATCATGCGCTGATCATGTTTGCTATCATACACTGATCATGTGCCTCTGGAGGCAATAAACAAAGAGCTGAGTAGGCACGAATCAAACAGTCAGCAGGCAATAATCATGGAACTCAGGTGTGAGGAATCATGCTGCTCAGCTGGCAATAATCAAGCAGCTGAGCAGGCAGGAATTACGCAGCACAGCTGGCAATTGTCAAGCAGATGACAGGCAGGAATCGTGCAGCTCAGCTGGCAATTGTCAAGCAGATGAGCAGACAGTAATCACGCAGCTCAGCAGGCCCAGATCACGTGACTGAGCATGCACTGTTCACGTGGCTGATCATACACTGATCACGTGATGATCATGCACTGATCACTTGGATATCATGCACTGATCACGTGGCTGATCATACACTGTTCACGTGTCTGACCATGCACTGATCACGTGGCTGATCATACACTGCTCACGTAACTGATCATGCACTGATCACGTGGCTATCATGCACTGATCACGTGGCTGAACATGCACTGTTCACGTGGCTGATCACACACCTGTCACGTGACATATCATGCACTGATCACGTGGCACTCATGCACTGATCACGTGGCTGATCATACTCTGCTCACGTAACTCATGCACACATCACGTGGCTATCATGCACTGCTCACGTGGCTCGTCATGGAATGATCACGTAGCAACCATATACTGGTCACGTGACTGATCATGCAAAGATCACGTAAATGATCATGCACTGTTCACGTGACTGATCATGTACTGATCACGTGACTGATCATGCACTGATCACGTGGCTATCATGCTCTGCTCACGTGGCTGATCATGCAACGATCACGTAGCAACCATGTACTGGTCACGTGACTGATCATGCACTGATCACGTAATTGATCCTGCACTGATCACGTGGCTCATCATGCACTGATCACGTGGCTGATCACACATGTATCACGTGACTGATCATGCACTGATCACGTGGCTCTCATGCACTGATCACGTGGCTGTCATGCACTGATCACGTGGATATCATGCACTGATCACGTGGCTGATCACACACGTATCACATGACTGATCATGCACTGATCACGTGGCTATCATGCACTGATCACGTGGCTATCATGCACTGATCACGTGGCTGATCATGCACTGATCACGTAGCTACCATGTACTGATCACGTGACTGATCATGCACTGATCACGTAATTGATCATGCACTGATCACGTGGCTGATCATGCACTGATCACGTGGCTGATCATGCACTGATCACGTGACTGATCATGCACTGATCACGTGACTGATCATGCACTGATCACGTGGCTATCATGCACTGCTCACGTGGCTGATCATGCCATGATCACGCAGCTACCATGTACTGGTCACATGACTGATCATGCACTGATCACGTGACTGATCATGCAGTGATCACGTGGCTATCATGCACTACTCACGTGGCTGATCATGCAATGATCATGTAGCTACCATGTACAGGTCACGTGAATGATCATACACCCATCAGGTGACTGATCATGCACTGATCACGTGGCTATCATGCACTGATCACGAGACTGATCATGCACTGTTCACGTCTATATCATGCACTGATCACATGACTGCCCATGCACTGATCACGTGGATGATCATACACTAATCTTGTGACAGATCATGCACTGATCACGTGGCTGATCATGCACTGATACCGTGACTGAGCATGGACTGATCACATGACTATCATGTAGTGATCACGTGACTTAATGGCGCTGATCATGTGACTGATCATGCGCTGATCATGTTTGCTATCATACACTGATCATGTGCCTCTGGAGGCAATAAACAAAGAGCTGAGTAGGCACGAATCAAACAGTCAGCAGGCAATAATCATGGAACACAGGTGTGAGGAATCATGCTGCTCAGCTGGCAATAATCAAGCAGCTGAGCAGGCAGGAATCGTGCAGCTCAGCTGGCAATTGTCAAGCAGATGAGCAGACAGTAATCACGCAGCTCAGCAGGCCCAGATCACGTGACTGAGCATGCACTGTTCACGTGGCTGATCATACACTGATCACGTGACTGATCATGCACTGATCACGTGGCTATCATGCACTGATCACGTGGCTGATCATGCACTGATCACGTGCTACCATGCACTGATCACGTGACTGATCATGCACTGATCACGTAACTGATCATGCACTGATCACGTGGCTGATCATGCACTGATCACGTGGCTGATCATGCACTGATCACGTGACTGATCATGCACTGATCACGTGACTGATCATGCACTGATCACGTGGCTATCATGCACTGATCACGTGGCTGATCATACACTGATCACGTGACTGATCATGCACTGATCACGTGGCTGATCATGCACTGATCACGTGACTGATCATGCACTGATCACGTGACTGATCATGCACTGATCACGTGGCTATCATGCACTGATCACGTGGCTGATCATGCATGATCACGTAGCTACCATGCACTGATCACGTGACTGATCATGCACTGATCACGTGACTGATCATGCACTGATCACGTGGCTATCATGCACTGATCACGTGGCTGATCATGCACTGATCACGTGGCTGATCATGCACTGATCACGTGACTGATCATGCACTGATCACGTGACTATCATGCACTGATCACGTGACTTAATGCACTGATCATGTGACTGATCATGCACTGATCATGTTTGCTATCATGCACTGATCATGTGCCTCTGGAGGCAATGAACAAAGAGCTGAGTAGGCACGATCAAACAGTCAGCAGGCAATAATCATGGAACACAGGTGTGAGGAATCATGCTGCTCAGCTGGCAATGATCAAGCAGCTGATCAGGCAGGAATCATGCAGCTCAGCTGGCAATTGTCAAGCAGATGATCAGACAGTGATCACGCAGCTCATCATGCACTGATCACGTGACTGATCATGCACTGATCACGTGGCTGATCATGCACTGATCACGTGATGATCATGCACTGATCACGTGGCTATCATGCACTGATCACGTGGCTGATCATGCACTGATCACGTGACTGATCATGCACTGATCACGTGTCTGATCATGCACTGATCACGTGGCTATCATGCACTGCTCACGTGGCTGATCATGCCATGATCACGCAGCTACCATGTACTGGTCACATGACTGATCATGCACTGATCACGTGACTGATCATGCAGTGATCACGTGGCTATCATGCACTACTCACGTGGCTGATCATGCAATGATCATGTAGCTACCATGTACAGGTCACGTGAATGATCATACACCCATCAGGTGACTGATCATGCACTGATCACGTGGCTATCATGCACTGATCACGAGACTGATCATGCACTGATCACGTCTATATCATGCACTGATCACATGACTGCCCATGCACTGATCACGTGGATGATCATACACTAATCTTGTGACAGATCATGCACTGATCACGTGGCTGATCATGCACTGATACCGTGACTGAGCATGGACTGATCACATGACTATCATGTAGTGATCACGTGACTTAATGGCGCTGATCATGTGACTGATCATGCGCTGATCATGTTTGCTATCATACACTGATCATGTGCCTCTGGAGGCAATAAACAAAGAGCTGAGTAGGCACGAATCAAACAGTCAGCAGGCAATAATCATGGAACTCAGGTGTGAGGAATCATGCTGCTCAGCTGGCAATAATCAAGCAGCTGAGCAGGCAGGAATTACGCAGCACAGCTGGCAATTGTCAAGCAGATGACAGGCAGGAATCGTGCAGCTCAGCTGGCAATTGTCAAGCAGATGAGCAGACAGTAATCACGCAGCTCAGCAGGCCCAGATCACGTGACTGAGCATGCACTGTTCACGTGGCTGATCATACACTGATCACGTGTCTGATCATGCACTGATCACGTGGCTGATCATACACTGATCACGTAACTGATCATGCACTGATCACGTGGCTATCATGCACTGATCACGTGGCTGAACATGCACTGTTCACGTGGCTGATCACACACCTGTCACGTGACATATCATGCACTGATCACGTGGCACTCATGCACTGATCACGTGGCTGATCATACTCTGCTCACGTAACTCATGCACACATCACGTGGCTATCATGCACTGCTCACGTGGCTCGTCATGGAATGATCACGTAGCAACCATATACTGGTCACGTGACTGATCATGCAAAGATCACGTAAATGATCATGCACTGTTCACGTGACTGATCATGTACTGATCACGTGACTGATCATGCACTGATCACGTGGCTATCATGCTCTGCTCACGTGGCTGATCATGCAACGATCACGTAGCAACCATGTACTGGTCACGTGACTGATCATGCACTGATCACGTAATTGATCCTGCACTGATCACGTGGCTCATCATGCACTGATCACGTGGCTGATCACACATGTATCACGTGACTGATCATGCACTGATCACGTGGCTCATGCACTGATCACGTGGCTGTCATGCACTGATCACGTGGATATCATGCACTGATCACGTGGCTGATCACACACGTATCACATGACTGATCATGCACTGATCACGTGGCTATCATGCACTGATCACGTGGCTGATCATGCAATGATCACGTAGCTACCATGTACTGGTCACGTGACTGATCATGCACTGATCACGTGACTGATCATGCACTGATCACGTGGCTGATCATGCACTGATCACGTGACTGATCATGCACTGATCACGTCTGATCATGCACTGATCACGTGACTGATCATGCACTGATCACGTGGCTGATCATGCACTGATCACGTGACTGATCATGCACTGATCACGTGGCTGATCATGCACTGATCACGTGACTGATCATGCACTGATCACGTGACTGATCATGCACTGATCACGTGGCTATCATGCACTGCTCACGTGGCTGATCATGCCATGATCACGCAGCTACCATGTACTGGTCACATGACTGATCATGCACTGATCACGTGACTGATCATGCAGTGATCACGTGGCTATCATGCACTACTCACGTGGCTGATCATGCAATGATCATGTAGCTACCATGTACAGGTCACGTGAATGATCATACACCCATCAGGTGACTGATCATGCACTGATCACGTGGCTATCATGCACTGATCACGAGACTGATCATGCACTGATCACGTCTATATCATGCACTGATCACATGACTGCCCATGCACTGATCACGTGGATGATCATACACTAATCTTGTGACAGATCATGCACTGATCACGTGGCTGATCATGCACTGATACCGTGACTGAGCATGGACTGATCACATGACTATCATGTAGTGATCACGTGACTTAATGGCGCTGATCATGTGACTGATCATGCGCTGATCATGTTTGCTATCATACACTGATCATGTGCCTCTGGAGGCAATAAACAAAGAGCTGAGTAGGCACGAATCAAACAGTCAGCAGGCAATAATCATGGAACACAGGTGTGAGGAATCATGCTGCTCAGCTGGCAATAATCAAGCAGCTGAGCAGGCAGGAATCGTGCAGCTCAGCTGGCAATTGTCAAGCAGATGAGCAGACAGTAATCACGCAGCTCAGCAGGCCCAGATCACGTGACTGAGCATGCACTGTTCACGTGGCTGATCATACACTGATCACGTGACTGATCATGCACTGATCACGTGGCTATCATGCACTGATCACGTGGCTGATCATGCACTGATCACGTGGCTACCATGCACTGATCACGTGACTGATCATGCACTGATCACGTAACTGATCATGCACTGATCACGTGGCTGATCATGCACTGATCACGTGGCTGATCATGCACTGATCACGTGACTGATCATGCACTGATCACGTGACTGATCATGCACTGATCACGTGGCTGATCATGCACTGATCACGTGGCTGATCATGCACTGATCACGTGGCTGATCATGCACTGATCACGTGACTGATCATGCACTGATCACGTGACTGATCATGCACTGATCACGTGGCTATCATGCACTGATCACGTGGCTGATCATGCATGATCACGTAGCTATCATGCACTGATCACGTGACTGATCATGCACTGATCACGTGACTGATCATGCACTGATCACGTGGCTATCATGCACTGATCACGTGGCTGATCATGCACTGATCACGTGACTGATCATGCACTGATCACGTGGCTGATCATGCACTGATCACGTGACTGATCATGCACTGATCACGTGACTGATCATGCACTGATCACGTGGCTATCATGCACTGCTCACGTGGCTGATCATGCCATGATCACGCAGCTACCATGTACTGGTCACATGACTGATCATGCACTGATCACGTGACTGATCATGCACTGATCACGTGGCTATCATGCACTACTCACGTGGCTGATCATGCAATGATCATGTAGCTACCATGTACAGGTCACGTGAATGATCATACACCCATCAGGTGACTGATCATGCACTGATCACGTGGCTATCATGCACTGATCACGAGACTGATCATGCACTGATCACGTCTATATCATGCACTGATCACATGACTGCCCATGCACTGATCACGTGGATGATCATACACTGATCATGTGACAGATCATGCACTGATCACGTGGCTGATCATGCACTGATACCGTGACTGAGCATGGACTGATCACATGACTATCATGTAGTGATCACGTGACTTAATGGCGCTGATCATGTGACTGATCATGCACTGATCATGTTTGCTATCATACACTGATCATGTGCCTCTGGAGGCAATAAACAAAGAGCTGAGTAGGCACGAATCAAACAGTCAGCAGGCAATAATCATGGAACACAGGTGTGAGGAATCATGCTGCTCAGCTGGCAATAATCAAGCAGCTGAGCAGGCAGGAATCGTGCAGCTCAGCTGGCAATTGTCAAGCAGATGAGCAGACAGTAATCACGCAGCTCAGCAGGCCCAGATCACGTGACTGAGCATGCACTGATCACGTGGCTGATCATGCACTGATCACGTGATGATCATGCACTGATCACGTGGATATCATGCACTGATCACGTGGCTGATCATGCACTGATCACGTGACTGATCATGCACTGATCACGTGTCTGATCATGCACTGATCACGTGGCTATCATGCACTGATCACGTGGCTGATCATGCCATGATCACGCAGCTACCATGTACTGGTCACATGACTGATCATGCACTGATCACGTGACTGATCATGCACTGATCACGTGGCTATCATGCACTACTCACGTGGCTGATCATGCAATGATCATGTAGCTACCATGTACAGGTCACGTGAATGATCATACACCCATCAGGTGACTGATCATGCACTGATCACGTGGCTATCATGCACTGATCACGAGACTGATCATGCACTGATCACGTCTATATCATGCACTGATCACATGACTGCCCATGCACTGATCACGTGGATGATCATACACTAATCATGTGACAGATCATGCACTGATCACGTGGCTGATCATGCACTGATACCGTGACTGAGCATGGACTGATCACATGACTATCATGTAGTGATCACGTGACTTAATGGCGCTGATCATGTGACTGATCATGCGCTGATCATGTTTGCTATCATACACTGATCATGTGCCTCTGGAGGCAATAAACAAAGAGCTGAGTAGGCACGAATCAAACAGTCAGCAGGCAATAATCATGGAACTCAGGTGTGAGGAATCATGCTGCTCAGCTGGCAATAATCAAGCAGCTGAGCAGGCAGGAATTACGCAGCACAGCTGGCAATTGTCAAGCAGATGACAGGCAGGAATCGTGCAGCTCAGCTGGCAATTGTCAAGCAGATGAGCAGACAGTAATCACGCAGCTCAGCAGGCCCAGATCACGTGACTGAGCATGCACTGTTCACGTGGCTGATCATACACTGATCACGTGATGATCATGCACTGATCACTTGGATATCATGCACTGATCACGTGGCTGATCATACACTGTTCACGTGTCTGACCATGCACTGATCACGTGGCTGATCATACACTGCTCACGTAACTGATCATGCACTGATCACGTGGCTATCATGCACTGATCACGTGGCTGAACATGCACTGTTCACGTGGCTGATCACACACCTGTCACGTGACATATCATGCACTGATCACGTGGCACTCATGCACTGATCACGTGGCTGATCATACTCTGCTCACGTAACTCATGCACACATCACGTGGCTATCATGCACTGCTCACGTGGCTCGTCATGGAATGATCACGTAGCAACCATATACTGGTCACGTGACTGATCATGCAAAGATCACGTAAATGATCATGCACTGTTCACGTGACTGATCATGTACTGATCACGTGACTGATCATGCACTGATCACGTGGCTATCATGCACTGCTCACGTGGCTGATCATGCAACGATCACGTAGCAACCATGTACTGGTCACGTGACTGATCATGCACTGATCACGTAATTGATCCTGCACTGATCACGTGGCTCATCATGCACTGATCACGTGGCTGATCACACATGAATCACGTGACTGATCATGCACTGATCACGTGGCTCTCATGCACTGATCACGTGGCTGTCATGCACTGATCACGTGGATATCATGCACTGATCACGTGGCTGATCACACACGTATCACATGACTGATCATGCACTGATCACGTGGCTATCATGCACTGATCACGTGGCTATCATGCACTGATCACGTGGCTGATCATGCAATGATCACGTAGCTACCATGTACAGGTCACGTGACTGATCATGCACTGATCACGTGACTGATCATGCACTGATCACGTGGCTGATCATGCACTGATCACGTGACTGATCATGCACTGATCACGTCTGATCATGCACTGATCACGTGACTGATCATGCACTGATCACGTGGCTGATCATGCACTGATCACGTGACTGATCATGCACTGATCACGTGGCTGATCATGCACTGATCACGTGACTGATCATGCACTGATCACGTTTCTGATCATGCACTGATCACGTGGCTATCATGCACTGCTCACGTGGCTGATCATGCCATGATCACGCAGCTACCATGTACTGGTCACATGACTGATCATGCACTGATCACGTGACTGATCATGCAGTGATCACGTGGCTATCATGCACTACTCACGTGGCTGATCATGCAATGATCATGTAGCTACCATGTACAGGTCACGTGAATGATCATACACCCATCAGGTGACTGATCATGCACTGATCACGTGGCTATCATGCACTGATCACGAGACTGATCATGCACTGATCACGTCTATATCATGCACTGATCACATGACTGCCCATGCACTGATCACGTGGATGATCATACACTAATCTTGTGACAGATCATGCACTGATCACGTGGCTGATCATGCACTGATACCGTGACTGAGCATGGACTGATCACATGACTATCATGTAGTGATCACGTGACTTAATGGCGCTGATCATGTGACTGATCATGCGCTGATCATGTTTGCTATCATACACTGATCATGTGCCTCTGGAGGCAATAAACAAAGAGCTGAGTAGGCACGAATCAAACAGTCAGCAGGCAATAATCATGGAACTCAGGTGTGAGGAATCATGCTGCTCAGCTGGCAATAATCAAGCAGCTGAGCATGCAGGAATCGTGCAGCTCAGCTGGCAATTGTCAAGCAGATGACAGACAGGAATCACGCAGCTCAGCAGGCCCAGATCACGTGACTGAGCATGCACTGTTCACGTGGCTGATCATGCACTGATCACGTGACTGATCATGCACTGATCACGTGGCTGATCATGCACTGATCACGTGGCTGATCATGCACTGATCACGTGGCTACCATGCACTGATCACGTGGCTGATCATGCACTGATCACGTGTTGATCATGCACTGATCACGTGGCTGATCATGCACTGATCACGTAACTGATCATGCACTGATCACGTGGCTGATCATGCACTGATCACGTGGCTGACATACACTGATCACGTGCCTGATCATGCACTGATCACGTGGCTGATCATGCACTGATCACGTGACTGATCATGCACTGATCACGTGACTGATCATGCACTGATCACGTGGCTATCATGCACTGCTCACGTGGCTCGTCATGGAATGATCACGTAGCAACCATATACTGGTCACGTGACTGATCATGCACTGATCACGTAAATGATCATGCACTGTTCACGTGACTGATCATGTACTGATCACGTGACTGATCATGCACTGATCACGTGGCTATCATGCACTGCTCACGTGGCTGATCATGCAACGATCACGTAGCAACCATGTACTGGTCACGTGACTGATCATGCACTGATCACGTAATTGATCATGCACTGATCACGTGGCTCATCATGCACTGATCACGTGGCTGATCACACATGTATCACGTGACTGATCATGCACTGATCCCGTGGCTCTCATGCACTGATCACGTGGCTGTCATGCACTGATCACGTGGATATCATGCACTGATCACGTGGCTGATCACACACGTATCACATGACTGATCATGCACTGATCACGTGGCTATCATGCACTGATCACGTGGCTATCATGCACTGATCACGTGGCTGATCATGCAATGATCACGTAGCTACCATGTACTGGTCACGTGAATGATCATGCACCCATCACGTGACTGATCATGCACTGATCACGTGGCTATCATGCACTGATCACGTGACTGATCATGCACTGATCACGTCTATATCATGCACTGATCACGTGACTGATCATGCACTGATCACGTGGATGATCATACACTGATCACGTGACTGATCATGCACTGATCACGTGGCTGATCATGCACTGATCACGTGACTGATCATGCACTGATCACGTGTCTGATCATGCACTGATCACGTGGCTATCATGCACTGATCACGTGGCTGATCATGCCATGATCACGCAGCTACCATGTACTGGTCACATGACTGATCATGCACTGATCACGTGACTGATCATGCACTGATCACGTGGCTATCATGCACTACTCACGTGGCTGATCATGCAATGATCATGTAGCTACCATGTACAGGTCACGTGAATGATCATACACCCATCAGGTGACTGATCATGCACTGATCACGTGGCTATCATGCACTGATCACGTGACTGATCATGCACTGATCACGTCTATATCATGCACTGATCACATGACTGCCCATGCACTGATCACGTGGATGATCATACACTAATCTTGTGACAGATCATGCACTGATCACGTGGCTGATCATGCACTGATACCGTGACTGAGCATGGACTGATCACATGACTATCATGTAGTGATCACGTGACTTAATGGCACTGATCATGTGACTGATCATGCGCTGATCATGTTTGCTATCATACACTGATCATGTGCCTCTGGAGGCAATAAACAAAGAGCTGAGTAGGCACGAATCAAACAGTCAGCAGGCAATAATCATGGAACACAGGTGTGAGGAATCATGCTGCTCAGCTGGCAATAATCAAGCAGCTGAGCATGCAGGAATCGTGCAGCTCAGCTGGCAATTGTCAAGCAGATGAGCAGACAGTAATCACGCAGCTCAGCAGGCCCTGATCACGTGACTGAGCATGCACTGATCACGTGGCTGATCATGCACTGATCACGTGGCTGATCATGCACTGATCACGTGGCTATCATGCACTGATCACGTGGCTGATCATGCACTGATCACGTGGCTACCATGTACTGATCACGTGACTGATCATGCACTGATCACGTAACTGATCATGCACTGATCACGTGGCTGATCATGCACTGATCACGTAACTGATCATGCACTGATCACGTGGCTGATCATGCACTGATCACGTGGCTGATCATGCACTGATCACGTGGCTGATCATGCACTGATCACGTGGCTGATCATGCACTGATCACGTGACTGATCATGCAGTGATCACGTGGCTATCATGCACTACTCACGTGGCTGATCATGCAATGATCATGTAGCTACCATGTACAGGTCACGTGAATGATCATACACCCATCAGGTGACTGATCATGCACTGATCACGTGGCTATCATGCACTGATCACGAGACTGATCATGCACTGATCACGTCTATATCATGCACTGATCACATGACTGCCCATGCACTGATCACGTGGATGATCATACACTAATCATGTGACAGATCATGCACTGATCACGTGGCTGATCATGCACTGATACCGTGACTGAGCATGGACTGATCACATGACTATCATGTAGTGATCACGTGACTTAATGGCGCTGATCATGTGACTGATCATGCGCTGATCATGTTTGCTATCATACACTGATCATGTGCCTCTGGAGGCAATAAACAAAGAGCTGAGTAGGCACGAATCAAACAGTCAGCAGGCAATAATCATGGAACTCAGGTGTGAGGAATCATGCTGCTCAGCTGGCAATAATCAAGCAGCTGAGCAGGCAGGAATTACGCAGCACAGCTGGCAATTGTCAAGCAGATGACAGGCAGGAATCGTGCAGCTCAGCTGGCAATTGTCAAGCAGATGAGCAGACAGTAATCACGCAGCTCAGCAGGCCCAGATCACGTGACTGAGCATGCACTGTTCACGTGGCTGATCATACACTGATCACGTGATGATCATGCACTGATCACTTGGATATCATGCACTGATCACGTGGCTGATCATACACTGTTCACGTGTCTGACCATGCACTGATCACGTGGCTGATCATACACTGCTCACGTAACTGATCATGCACTGATCACGTGGCTATCATGCACTGATCACGTGGCTGAACATGCACTGTTCACGTGGCTGATCACACACCTGTCACGTGACATATCATGCACTGATCACGTGGCACTCATGCACTGATCACGTGGCTGATCATACTCTGCTCACGTAACTCATGCACACATCACGTGGCTATCATGCACTGCTCACGTGGCTCGTCATGGAATGATCACGTAGCAACCATATACTGGTCACGTGACTGATCATGCAAAGATCACGTAAATGATCATGCACTGTTCACGTGACTGATCATGTACTGATCACGTGACTGATCATGCACTGATCACGTGGCTATCATGCTCTGCTCACGTGGCTGATCATGCAACGATCACGTAGCAACCATGTACTGGTCACGTGACTGATCATGCACTGATCACGTAATTGATCCTGCACTGATCACGTGGCTCATCATGCACTGATCACGTGGCTGATCACACATGTATCACGTGACTGATCATGCACTGATCACGTGGCTCTCATGCACTGATCACGTGGCTGTCATGCACTGATCACGTGGATATCATGCACTGATCACGTGGCTGATCACACACGTATCACATGACTGATCATGCACTGATCACGTGGCTATCATGCACTGATCACGTGGCTATCATGCACTGATCACGTGGCTGATCATGCAATGATCACGTAGCTACCATGTACTGGTCACGTGACTGATCATGCACTGATCACGTGACTGATCATGCACTGATCACGTGGCTGATCATGCACTGATCACGTGACTGATCATGCACTGATCACGTCTATATCATGCACTGATCACGTGACTGATCATGCACTGATCACGTGGCTGATCATGCACTGATCACGTGACTGATCATGCACTGATCACGTGGCTGATCATGCACTGATCACGTGACTGATCATGCACTGATCTCGTGTCTGATCATGCACTGATCACGTGGCTATCATGCACTGCTCACGTGGCTGATTATGCCATGATCACGCAGCTACCATGTACTGGTCACATGACTGATCATGCACTGATCACGTGACTGATCATGCAGTGATCACGTGGCTATCATGAACTACTCACGTGGCTGATCATGCAATGATCATGTAGCTACCATGTACAGGTCACGTGAATGATCATACACCCATCAGGTGACTGATCATGCACTGATCACGTGGCTATCATGCACGGATCACGAGACTGATCATGCACTGTTCACGTCTATATCATGCACTGATCACATGACTGCCCATGCACTGATCACGTGGATGATCATACACTAATCTTGTGACAGATCATGCACTGATCACGTGGCTGATCATGCACTGATACCGTGACTGAGCATGGACTGATCACATGACTATCATGTAGTGATCACGTGACTTAATGGCGCTGATCATGTGACTGATCATGCGCTGATCATGTTTGCTATCATACACTGATCATGTGCCTCTGGAGGCAATAAACAAAGAGCTGAGTAGGCACGAATCAAACAGTCAGCAGGCAATAATCATGGAACACAGGTGTGAGGAATCATGCTGCTCAGCTGGCAATAATCAAGCAGCTGAGCATGCAGGAATCGTGCAGCTCAGCTGGCAATTGTCAAGCAGATGAGCAGACAGTAATCACGCAGCTCAGCAGGCCCAGATCACGTGACTGAGCATGCACTGTTCACGTGGCTGATCATGCACTGATCACGTGACTGATCATGCACTGATCACGTGGCTATCATGCACTGATCACGTGGCTGATCATGCACTGATCACGTAGCTACCATGCACTGATCACGTGGCTGATCATGCACTGATCACGTGTTGATCATGCACTGATCACGTGGCTGATCATGCACTGATCACGTAACTGATCATGCACTGATCACGTGGCTGATCATGCACTGATCACGTGGCTGGACATGCACTGATCACGTGCCTGATCATGCACTGATCACGTGGCTGATCATGCACTGATCACGTGACTGATCATGCACTGATCACGTGACTGATCATGCACTGATCACGTGGCTATCATGCACTGCTCACGTGGCGTCATGGAATGATCACGTAGCAACCATATACTGGTCACGTGACTGATCATGCAAAGATCACGTAAATGATCATGCACTGTTCACGTGACTGATCATGTACTGATCACGTGACTGATCATGCACTGATCACGTGGCTATCATGCACTGCTCACGTGGCTGATCATGCAACGATCACGTAGCAACCATGTACTGGTCACGTGACTGATCATGCACTGATCACGTAATTGATCATGCACTGATCACGTGGCTCATCATGCACTGATCACGTGGCTGATCACACATGTATCACGTGACTGATCATGCACTGATCACGTGGCTCTCATGCACTGATCACGTGGCTGTCATGCACTGATCACGTGGATATCATGCACTGATCACGTGGCTGATCACACACGTATCACATGACTGATCATGCACTGATCACGTGGCTATCATGCACTGATCACGTGGCTATCATGCACTGATCACGTGGCTGATCATGCAATGATCACGTAGCTACCATGTACTGGTCACGTGACTGATCATGCACTGATCACGTGACTGATCATGCACTGATCACGTGGCTGATCATGCACTGATCACGTGACTGATCATGCACTGATCACGTCTGATCATGCACTGATCACGTGACTGATCATGCACTGATCACGTGGCTGATCATGCACTGATCACGTGACTGATCATGCACTGATCACGTGGCTGATCATGCACTGATCACGTGACTGATCATGCACTGATCACGTGTCTGATCATGCACTGATCACGTGGCTATCATGCACTGCTCACGTGGCTGATTATGCCATGATCACGCAGCTACCATGTACTGGTCACATGACTGATCATGCACTGATCACGTGACTGATCATGCACTGATCACGTGGCTATCATGAACTACTCACGTGGCTGATCATGCAATGATCATGTAGCTACCATGTACAGGTCACGTGAATGATCATACACCCATCAGGTGACTGATCATGCACTGATCACGTGGCTATCATGCACTGATCACGAGACTGATCATGCACTGTTCACGTCTATATCATGCACTGATCACATGACTGCCCATGCACTGATCACGTGGATGATCATACACTAATCTTGTGACAGATCATGCACTGATCACGTGGCTGATCATGCACTGATACCGTGACTGAGCATGGACTGATCACATGACTATCATGTAGTGATCACGTGACTTAATGGCGCTGATCATGTGACTGATCATGCGCTGATCATGTTTGCTATCATACACTGATCATGTGCCTCTGGAGGCAATAAACAAAGAGCTGAGTAGGCACGAATCAAACAGTCAGCAGGCAATAATCATGGAACACAGGTGTGAGGAATCATGCTGCTCAGCTGGCAATAATCAAGCAGCTGAGCATGCAGGAATCGTGCAGCTCAGCTGGCAATTGTCAAGCAGATGAGCAGACAGTAATCACGCAGCTCAGCAGGCCCAGATCACGTGACTGAGCATGCACTGTTCACGTGGCTGATCATACACTGATCACGTGGCTGATCATGCACTGATCACGTGGCTATCATGCACTGATCACGTGGCTGATCATGCACTGATCACGTAGCTACCATGCACTGATCACGTGACTGATCATGCACTGATCACGTAACTGATCATGCACTGATCACGTGGCTGATCATGCACTGATCACGTGACTGATCATGCACTGATCACGTGGCTGATCATGCACTGATCACGTGGCTGATCATGCACTGATCACGTGGCTGATCATGCACTGATCACGTGGCTGATCATGCACTGATCACGTGACTGATCATGCACTGATCACGTGACTGATCATGCACTGATCACGTGGCTATCATGCACTGATCACGTGGCTGATCATGCATGATCACGCAGCTACCATGCACTGATCACGTGACTGATCATGCACTGATCACGTGACTGATCATGCACTGATCACGTGGCTATCATGCACTGATCACGTGGCTGGACATGCACTGATCACGTGCCTGATCATGCACTGATCACGTGGCTGATCATGCACTGATCACGTGACTGATCATGCACTGATCACGTGACTGATCATGCACTGATCACGTGGCTATCATGCACTGCTCACGTGGCTGATCATGCCATGATCACGCAGCTACCATGTACTGGTCACATGACTGATCATGCACTGATCACGTGACTGATCATGCACTGATCACGTGGCTATCATGCACTACTCACGTGGCTGATCATGCAATGATCATGTAGCTACCATGTACAGGTCACGTGAATGATCATACACCCATCAGGTGACTGATCATGCACTGATCACGTGGCTATCATGCACTGATCACGTGACTGATCATGCACTGATCACGTCTATATCATGCACTGATCACATGACTGCCCATGCACTGATCACGTGGATGATCATACACTAATCTTGTGACAGATCATGCACTGATCACGTGGCTGATCATGCACTGATACGTGACTGAGCATGGACTGATCACATGACTATCATGTAGTGATCACGTGACTTAATGGCGCTGATCATGTGACTGATCATGCGCTGATCATGTTTGCTATCATACACTGATCATGTGCCTCTGGAGGCAATAAACAAAGAGCTGAGTAGGCACGAATCAAACAGTCAGCAGGCAATAATCATGGAACACAGGTGTGAGGAATCATGCTGCTCAGCTGGCAATAATCAAGCAGCTGAGCAGGCAGGAATCGTGCAGCTCAGCTGGCAATTGTCAAGCAGATGAGCAGACAGTAATCACGCAGCTCAGCAGGCCCTGATCACGTGACTGAGCATGCACTGATCACGTGGCTGATCATGCACTGATCACGTGATGATCATGCACTGATCACGTGGATATCATGCACTGATCACGTGGCTGATCATGCACTGATCACGTGACTGATCATGCACTGATCACGTGTCTGATCATGCACTGATCACGTGGCTATCATGCACTGCTCACGTGGCTGATCATGCCATGATCACGCAGCTACCATGTACTGGTCACATGACTGATCATGCACTGATCACGTGACTGATCATGCAGTGATCACGTGGCTATCATGCACTACTCACGTGGCTGATCATGCAATGATCATGTAGCTACCATGTACAGGTCACGTGAATGATCATACACCCATCAGGTGACTGATCATGCACTGATCACGTGGCTATCATGCACTGATCACGAGACTGATCATGCACTGATCACGTCTATATCATGCACTGATCACATGACTGCCCGTGCACTGATCACGTGGATGATCATACACTAATCTTGTGACAGATCATGCACTGATCACGTGGCTGATCATGCACTGATACCGTGACTGAGCATGGACTGATCACATGAGTATCATGTAGTGATCACGTGACTTAATGGCGCTGATCATGTGACTGATCATGCGCTGATCATGTTTGCTATCATACACTGATCATGTGCCTCTGGAGGCAATAAACAAAGAGCTGAGTAGGCACGAATCAAACAGTCAGCAGGCAATAATCATGGAACTCAGGTGTGAGGAATCATGCTGCTCAGCTGGCAATAATCAAGCAGCTGAGCAGGCAGGAATTACGCAGCACAGCTGGCAATTGTCAAGCAGATGACAGGCAGGAATCGTGCAGCTCAGCTGGCAATTGTCAAGCAGATGAGCAGACAGTAATCACGCAGCTCAGCAGGCCCAGATCACGTGACTGAGCATGCACTGTTCACGTGGCTGATCATACACTGATCACGTGATGATCATGCACTGATCACTTGGATATCATGCACTGATCACGTGGCTGATCATACACTGTTCACGTGTCTGACCATGCACTGATCACGTGGCTGATCATACACTGCTCACGTAACTGATCATGCACTGATCACGTGGCTATCATGCACTGATCACGTGGCTGAACATGCACTGTTCACGTGGCTGATCACACACCTGTCACGTGACATATCATGCACTGATCACGTGGCACTCATGCACTGATCACGTGGCTGATCATACTCTGCTCACGTAACTCATGCACACATCACGTGGCTATCATGCACTGCTCACGTGGCTCGTCATGGAATGATCACGTAGCAACCATATACTGGTAACGTGACTGATCATGCAAAGATCACGTAAATGATCATGCACTGTTCACGTGACTGATCATGTACTGATCACGTGACTGATCATGCACTGATCACGTGGCTATCATGCTCTGCTCACGTGGCTGATCATGCAACGATCACGTAGCAACCATGTACTGGTCACGTGACTGATCATGCACTGATCATGTAATTGATCCTGCACTGATCACGTGGCTCATCATGCACTGATCACGTGGCTGATCACACATGTATCACGTGACTGATCATGCACTGATCCCGTGGCTCTCATGCACTGATCACGTGGCTGTCATGCACTGATCACGTGGATATCATGCACTGATCACGTGGCTGATCACACACGTATCACATGACTGATCATGCACTGATCACGTGGCTATCATGCACTGATCACGTGGCTATCATGCACTGATCACGTGGCTGATCATGCAATGATCACGTAGCTACCATGTACTGGTCACGTGACTGATCATGCACTGATCACGTGACTGATCATGCACTGATCACGTGGCTGATCATGCACTGATCACGTGACTGATCATGCACTGATCACGTCTGATCATGCACTGATCACGTGACTGATCATGCACTGATCACGTGGCTGATCATGCACTGATCACGTGACTGATCATGCACTGATCACGTGGCTGATCATGCACTGATCACGTGACTGATCATGCACTGATCACGTGTCTGATCATGCACTGATCACGTGGCTATCATGCACTGCTCACGTGGCTGATTATGCCATGATCACGCAGCTACCATGTACTGGTCACATGACTGATCATGCACTGATCACGTGACTGATCATGCAGTGATCACGTGGCTATCATGAACTACTCACGTGGCTGATCATGCAATGATCATGTAGCTACCATGTACAGGTCACGTGAATGATCATACACCCATCAGGTGACTGATCATGCACTGATCACGTGGCTATCATGCACTGATCACGAGACTGATCATGCACTGTTCACGTCTATATCATGCACTGATCACATGACTGCCCGTGCACTGATCACGTGGATGATCATACACTAATCTTGTGACAGATCATGCACTGATCACGTGGCTGATCATGCACTGATACCGTGACTGAGCATGGACTGATCACATGACTATCATGTAGTGATCACGTGACTTAATGGCGCTGATCATGTGACTGATCATGCGCTGATCATGTTTGCTATCATACACTGATCATGTGCCTCTGGAGGCAATAAACAAAGAGCTGAGTAGGCACGAATCAAACAGTCAGCAGGCAATAATCATGGAACACAGGTGTGAGGAATCATGCTGCTCAGCTGGCAATAATCAAGCAGCTGAGCATGCAGGAATCGTGCAGCTCAGCTGGCAATTGTCAAGCAGATGAGCAGACAGTAATCACGCAGCTCAGCAGGCCCAGATCACGTGACTGAGCATGCACTGATCACGTGGCTGATCATGCACTGATCACGTGGCTGATCACACTGATCACGTGACTGATCATGCACTGATCACGTGGCTGATCATGCACTGATCACGTGGCTGATCATGCACTGATCACGTGGCTATCATGCACTGATCACGTGGCTGATCACACACTGATCACGTGACTGATCATGCACTGATCACGTGGCTGATCATGCACTGATCACGTGGCTATCATGCACTGATCACGTGGCTGATCATGCACTGATCACGTGGCTACCATGCACTGATCACGTGACTGATCATGCACTGATCACGTAACTGATCATGCACTGATCACGTGGCTGATCATGCACTGATCACGTGGCTGATCATGCACTGATCACGTAACTGATCATGCACTGATCACGTGACTGATCATGCACTGATCACGTGGCTATCATGCACTGATCACGTGGCTGGACATGCACTGATCACGTGCCTGATCATGCACTGATCACGTGGCTGATCATGCACTGATCACGTGACTGATCATGCACTGATCACGTGACTGATCATGCACTGATCACGTGACTGATCATGCACTGATCACGTGGCTATCATGCACTGATCACGTGGCTGATCATGCATGATCACGCAGCTACCATGTACTGGTCACATGACTGATCATGCACTGATCACGTGACTGATCATGCACTGATCACGTGGCTATCATGCACTATCACGTGGCTGATCATGCAATGATCATGTAGCTACCATGTACTGGTCACGTGACTGATCATGCACTGATCACGTGACTGATCATGCACTGATCACGTGGCTATCATGCACTGATCACGTGACTGATCATGCACTGATCACGTCTATATCATGCACTGATCACGTGACTGATCATGCACTGATCACGTGGCTGATCATGCACTGATCACGTGGCTATCATGCACTGATCACGTGGCTGATCATGCATGATCACGCAGCTACCATGTACTGATCACATGACTGATCATGCACTGATCACGTGACTGATCATGCACTGATCACGTGGCTATCATGCACTGATCACGTGGCTGATCATGCAATGATCATGTAGCTACCATGTACTGGTCACGTGAATGATCATGCACCCATCACGTGACTGATCATGCACTGATCACGTGGCTATCATGCACTGATCACGTGACTGATCATGCACTGATCACGTCTATATCATGCACTGATCACATGACTGATCATGCACTGATCACGTGGATGATCATACACTGATCACGTGACAATCATGCACTGATCACGTGGCTGATCATGCACTGATCACGTGACTGATCATGCACTGATCACGTGTCTGATCATGCACTGATCACGTGGCTATCATGCACTGATCACGTGGCTGATCATGCCATGATCACGCAGCTACCATGTACTGGTCACATGACTGATCATGCACTGATCACGTGACTGATCATGCACTGATCACGTGGCTATCATGCACTACTCACGTGGCTGATCATGCAATGATCATGTAGCTACCATGTACAGGTCACGTGAATGATCATACACCCATCAGGTGACTGATCATGCACTGATCACGTGGCTATCATGCACTGATCACGTGACTGATCATGCACTGATCACGTCTATATCATGCACTGATCACATGACTGCCCATGCACTGATCACGTGGATGATCATACACTAATCACGTGACAGATCATGCACTGATCACGTGGCTGATCATGCACTGATACGTGACTGAGCATGGACTGATCACATGACTATCATGCACTGATCACGTGACTTAATGGCACTGATCATGTGACTGATCATGCACTGATCATGTTTGCTATCATACACTGATCATGTGCCTCTGGAGGCAATAAACAAAGAGCTGAGTAGGCACGAATCAAACAGTCAGCAGGCAATAATCATGGAACACAGGTGTGAGGAATCATGCTGCTCAGCTGGCAATAATCAAGCAGCTGATCAGGCAGGAATCGTGCAGCTCAGCTGGCAATTGTCAAGCAGACGAGCAGACAGTAATCACGCAGCTCAGCAGGCCCTGATCACGTGACTGATCATGCACTGATCACGTGGCTGATCATACACTGATCACGTGATGATCATGCACTGATCACGTGGATATCATGCACTGATCACGTGGCTGATCATGCACTGATCACGTGACTGATCATGCACTGATCACGTGGCTGATCATGCACTGATCACGTGGCTGATCATGCACTGATCACGTGGCTGATCATGCACTGATCACGTGCTGATCATGCACTGATCACGTGGCTGATCATGCACTGATCACGTGGCTGATCATGCATGATCACGCAGCTACCATGTACTGGTCACATGACTGATCATGCACTGATCACGTGACTGATCATGCAGTGATCACGTGGCTATCATGCACTACTCACGTGGCTGATCATGCAATGATCATGTAGCTACCATGTACAGGTCACGTGAATGATCATACACCCATCAGGTGACTGATCATGCACTGATCACGTGGCTATCATGCACTGATCACGAGACTGATCATGCACTGATCACGTCTATATCATGCACTGATCACATGACTGCCCATGCACTGATCACGTGGATGATCATACACTAATCTTGTGACAGATCATGCACTGATCACGTGGCTGATCATGCACTGATACCGTGACTGAGCATGGACTGATCACATGACTATCATGTAGTGATCACGTGACTTAATGGCGCTGATCATGTGACTGATCATGCGCTGATCATGTTTGCTATCATACACTGATCATGTGCCTCTGGAGGCAATAAACAAAGAGCTGAGTAGGCACGAATCAAACAGTCAGCAGGCAATAATCATGGAACTCAGGTGTGAGGAATCATGCTGCTCAGCTGGCAATAATCAAGCAGCTGAGCAGGCAGGAATTACGCAGCACAGCTGGCAATTGTCAAGCAGATGACAGGCAGGAATCGTGCAGCTCAGCTGGCAATTGTCAAGCAGATGAGCAGACAGTAATCACGCAGCTCAGCAGGCCCAGATCACGTGACTGAGCATGCACTGTTCACGTGGCTGATCATACACTGATCACGTGATGATCATGCACTGATCACTTGGATATCATGCACTGATCACGTGGCTGATCATACACTGTTCACGTGTCTGACCATGCACTGATCACGTGGCTGATCATACACTGCTCACGTAACTGATCATGCACTGATCACGTGGCTATCATGCACTGATCACGTGGCTGAACATGCACTGTTCACGTGGCTGATCACACACCTGTCACGTGACATATCATGCACTGATCACGTGGCACTCATGCACTGATCACGTGGCTGATCATACTCTGCTCACGTAACTCATGCACACATCACGTGGCTATCATGCACTGCTCACGTGGCTCGTCATGGAAAGATCACGTAGCAACCATATACTGGTCACGTGACTGATCATGCAAAGATCACGTAAATGATCATGCACTGTTCACGTGACTGATCATGTACTGATCACGTGACTGATCATGCACTGATCACGTGGCTATCATGCTCTGCTCACGTGGCTGATCATGCAACGATCACGTCGCAACCATGTACTGGTCACGTGACTGATCATGCACTGATCACGTAATTGATCCTGCACTGATCACGTGGCTCATCATGCACTGATCACGTGGCTGATCACACATGTATCACGTGACTGATCATGCACTGATCCCGTGGCTCTCATGCACTGATCACGTGGCTGTCATGCACTGATCACGTGGATATCATGCACTGATCACGTGGCTGATCACACACGTATCACGTGACTGATCATGCACTGATCACGTGGCTATCATGCACTGATCACGTGGCTATCATGCACTGATCACGTGGCTGATCATGCAATGATCACGTAGCTACCATGTACTGGTCACGTGACTGATCATGCACTGATCACGTAATTGATCATGCACTGATCATGTGGCTGATCATGCACTGATCACGTGGCTGATCATGCACTGATCACGTGACTGATCATGCACTGATCTCGTGTCTGATCATGCACTGATCACGTGGCTATCATGCACTGCTCACGTGGCTGATCATGCCATGATCACGCAGCTACCATGTACTGGTCACATGACTGATCATGCACTGATAACGTGACTGATCATGCAGTGATCACGTGGCTATCATGAACTACTCACGTGGCTGATCATGCAATGATCATGTAGCTACCATGTACAGGTCACGTGAATGATCATACACCCATCAGGTGACTGATCATGCACTGATCACGTGGCTATCATGCACTGATCACGAGACTGATCATGCACTGTTCACGTCTATATCATGCACTGATCACATGACTGCCCGTGCACTGATCACGTGGATGATCATACACTAATCTTGTGACAGATCATGCACTGATTACGTGGCTGATCATGCACTGATACCGTGACTGAGCATGGACTGATCACATGAGTATCATGTAGTGATCACGTGACTTAATGGCGCTGATCATGTGACTGATCATGCGCTGATCATGTTTGCTATCATACACTGATCATGTGCCTCTGGAGGCAATAAACAAAGAGCTGAGTAGGCACGAATCAAACAGTCAGCAGGCAATAATCATGGAACACAGGTGTGAGGAATCATGCTGCTCAGCTGGCAATAATCAAGCAGCTGAGCATTCAGGAATCGTGCAGCTCAGCTGGCAATTGTCAAGCAGATGAGCAGACAGTAATCACGCAGCTCAGCAGGCCCAGATCACGTGACTGAGCATGCACTGTTCACGTGGCTGATCATACACTGATCACGTGGCTATCATGCACTGATCACGTGGCTATCATGCACTGATCACGTGGCTGATCAGGCAATGATCACGTAGCTACCATGTACTGGTCACGTGACTGATCATGCACTGAGCACGTAATTGATCATGCACTGATCATGTGGCTGATCATGCACTGATCACGTGGCTGATCATACACTGATCACATAACTGATCATGCACTGATCACGTGACTGATCATGCACTGATCTCGTGGCTATCATGTACTGATCACTTGGCTGGACATACACTGATCACGTGCCTGGTCATGCACTGATCACGTGGCTGATCATGCACTGATCACGTGACTGATCATGCACTGATCTCGTGTCTGATCATGCACTAATCACGTGGCTATCATGCACTGCTCACGTGGCTGATCATGCCATGATAACGCAGCTACCATGTACTGGTCACATGACTGATCATGCACTGATCACGTGACTGATCATGCAGTGATCACGTGGCTATCATGAACTACTCACGTGGCTGATCATGCAATGATCATGTAGCTACCATGTACAGGTCACGTGAATGATCATACACCCATCAGGTGACTGATCATGCACTGATCACGTGGCTATCATGCACTGATCACGAGACTGATCATGCACTGTTCACGTCTATATCATGCACTGATCACATGACTGCCCGTGCACTGATCACGTGGATGATCATACACTAATCTTGTGACAGATCATGCACTGATCACGTGGCTGATCATGCACTGATACCGTGACTGAGCATGGACTGATCACATGAGTATCATGTAGTGATCACGTGACTTAATGGCGCTGATCATGTGACTGATCATGCGCTGATCATGTTTGCTATCATACACTGATCATGTGCCTCTGGAGGCAATAAACAAAGAGCTGAGTAGGCACGAATCAAACAGTCAGCAGGCAATAATCATGGAACACAGGTGTGAGGAATCATGCTGCTCAGCTGGCAATAATTAAGCAGCTGAGCAGGCAGGAATCGTGCAGCTCAGCTGGCAATTGTCAAGCAGATGAGCAGACAGTAATCACGCAGCTCAGCAGGCCCAGATCACGTGACTGAGCATGCACTGTTCACGTGGCTTATCATACACTGATCACGTGATGATCATGTACTGATCACTTGGATATCATGCACTGATCACGTGGCTGATCATGCACTGATCACGTGACTGATCATGCACTCATCTCGTGTCTGATCATGCACTGATCACGTGGCTATCATGTACTGCTCACGTGGCTGATCATGCCATGATCACGCAGCTACCATGTACTGGTCACATGACTGATCATGCACTGATCACGTGACTGATCATGCAGTGATCACGTGGCTATCATGAAGTACTCACGTGACTGATCATGCAATGGTCATGTAGCTACCATGTACAGGTCACGTGAATGATCATACACCCATCAGGTGACTGATCATGCACTGATCACGTGGCTATCATGCACTGATCACGAGACTGATCATGCACTGTTCACGTCTATATCATGCACTGATCACATGACTGCCCGTGCACTGATCACGTGGATGATCATACACTAATCTTGTGACAGATCATGCACTGATCACGTGGCTGATCATGCACTGATACCGTGACTGAGCATGGACTGATCACATGACTATCATGTAGTGATCACGTGACTTAATGGCGCTGATCATGTGACTGATCATGCGCTGATCATGTTTGCTATCATACACTGATCATGTGCCTCTGAAGGCAATAAACAAAGAGCTGAGTAGGCACGAATCAAACAGTCAGCAGGCAATAATCATGGAACACAGGTGTGAGGAATCATGCTGCTCAGCTGGCAATAATCAAGCAGCTGAGCAGACAGGAATTACGCAGCACAGCTGGCAATTGTCAAGCAGATGACAGGCAGGAATCGTGCAGCTCAGCTGGCAATTGTCAAGCAGATGAGCAGACAGTAATCACGCAGCTCAGCAGGCCCAGATCACGTGACTGAGCATGCACTGTTCACGTGGCTGATCATACACTGATCACGTGATGATCATGTACTGATCACTTGGATATCATGCACTGATCACGTGGCTGATCATACACTGTTCACGTGTCTGACCATGCACTGATCACGTGGCTGATCATACACTGCTCACGTAACTGATCATGCACTGATCACGTGGCTATCATGCACTGATCACGTGGCTCAACATGCACTGTTCACGTGGCTGATCACACACCTGTCACGTGACATATCATGCACTGATCACGTGGCACTCATGCACTGATCACGTGGCTGATCATACTCTGCTCACGTAACTCATGCACACATTACATGGCTATCATGCACTGCTCACGTGGCTCGTCATGGATAGATCACGTAGCAACCATATACTGGTAACGTGACTGATCATGCAAAGATCACGTAAATGATCATGCACTGTTCACGTGACTGATCATGTACTGATCACGTGACTGATCATGCACTGACCACGTGGCTATCATGCTCTGCTCACGTGGCTGATCATGCAACGATCACGTAGCAACCATATACTGGTCACCTGACTGATCATGCACTGATCACGTAATTGATCCTGCACTGATCACGTGGCTCATCATGCACTGATCACGTGGCTATCATGCTCTGCTCACGTGGCTGATCATGCAACGATCACGTAGCTACCTTGTACTGGTCACGTAACTGATCATGCACTGAGCACGTAATTGATCATGCACTGATCATGTGGCTGATCATACACTGATCACGTGATGATCATGTACTGATCACTTGGATATCATGCACTGATCACGTGGCTGATCATGCACTGACCACGTGGCTATCATGCCCTGCTCACTTGGCTGATCATGCAACGATCACGTAGCAACCATGTACTGGTCACGTGACTGATCATGCACTGATCACGTAATTGATCCTGCACTGATCACGTGGCTCATCATGCACTGATCACGTGGCTGATCACACATGTGTCACGTGACTGATCATGCACTGATCCCGTGGCTCTCATGCACTGATCACGTGGCTGTCATGCACTGATCACGTGGATATCATGCACTGATCATGTGGCTGATCACACACGTATCACATGACTGATCATGCACTGATCACGTGGCTATCATGCACTGATCACGTGGCTATCATGCACTGATCACATGGCTTATCAGGCAATGATCACGTAGCTACCTTGTACTGGTCACGTAACTGATCATGCACTGAGCACGTAATTGATCATGCACTGATCATGTGGCTGATCATGCACTGATCACGTGGCTGATCATACACTGATCACATAATTGATCATGCACTGATCACGTGACTGATCATGCACTGATCACGTGGCTATCATGCACTGATCACTTGGCTGGACATACACTGATCACGTGCCTGGTCATGCACTGATCACGTGGCTGATCATGCACTGATCACGTGACTGATCATGCACTGATCTCGTGACTGATCATGCACTGATCACGTGGCTATCATGCACTGCTCACCTGGCTGATCATGCCATGATCACGCAGCTACCATGTACTGGTCACATGACTGATCATGCACTGATCACGTGACTGATCATGCAGTGATCACGTGGCTATCATGAACTACTAACGTGGCTGATCATGCAATGATCATGTAGCTACCATGTACAGGTCACGTGAATGATCATACACCCATCAGGTGACTGATCATGCACTGATCACGTGGCTATCATGCACAGATCACGAGACTGATCATGCACTGTTCAAGTCTATATCATGCACTGATCACATGACTGCCCGTGCACTGATCACGTGGATGATCATACACTAATCTTGTGACAGATCATGCACTGATCACGTGGCTGATCATGCACTGATCACCTGACTGATCATGCACTGATCTCGTGTCTGATCATGCACTGATCACGTGGCTATCATGCACTGCTCACGTGGCTGATTATGCCATGATCACGCAGCTACCATGTACTGGTCACATGACTGATCATGCACTGATCACGTGACTGATCATGTAGTGATCACGTGACTTAATGGCGCTGATCATGTGACTGATCATGCGCTGATCATGTTTGCTATCATACACTGATCATGTGCCTCTGGAGGCAATAAACAAAGAGCTGAGTAGGCACGAATCAATCAGTCAGCAGGCAATAATCATGGAATCATGTGTGAGGAATCATGCTGCTCAGCTGGCAATAATCAAGCAGCTGAGCAGGCAGGAATCGTGCAGCTTAGATGGCAATTGTCAAGCAGATGAGCAGACAGTAATCACGCAGCTCAGCAGGCCCAGATCACGTGACTGAGCATGCACTGTTCACGTGGCTGATCATACACTGATCACGTGATGATCATGTACTGATCACTTGGATATCATGCACTGATCACGTGGCTGATCATGCACTGACCACGTGGCTATCATGCTCTGCTCACGTGGCTGATCATGCAACGATCACGTAGCAACCATGTACTGGTCACGTGACTGATCATGCACTGATCACGTAATTGATCCTGCACTGATCACGTGGCTCATCATGCACTGATCACGTGGCTGATCACACATGTGTCACGTGACTGATCATGCACTGATCCCGTGGCTCTCATGCACTGATCACGTGGCTGTCATGCACTGATCACGTGGATATCATGCACTGATCATGTGGCTGATCACACACGTATCACATGACTGATCATGCACTGATCACGTGGCTATCATGCACTTATCACGTGGCTATCATGCACTGATCACGTGGCTTATCAGGCAATGATCACGTAGCTACCATGTACTGGTCACGTAACTGATCATGCACTGAGCACGTAATTGATCATGCACTGATCATGTGGCTGATCATGCACTGATCACGTGGCTGATCATACACTGATCACATAACTGATCATGCACTGATCACGTGACTGATCATGCACTGATCACGTGGCTATCATGCACTGATCACTTGGCTGGACATACACTGATCACGTGCCTGGTCATGCACTGATCACGTGGCTGATCATGCACTGATCACGTGACTGATCATGCACTGATCTCGTGTCTGATCATGCACTGATCACGTGGCTATCATGCACTGCTCACGTGGCTGATCATGCCATGATCACGCAGCTACCATGTACTGGTCACATGACTGATCATGCACTGATCACGTGACTGATCATGCAGTGATCACGTGGCTATCATGAACTACTCACGTGGCTATCATGCACTGATCACGTGGCTTATCAGGCAATGATCACGTAGCTACCTTGTACTGGTCACGTAACTGATCATGCACTGAGCACGTAATTGATCATGCACTGATCATGTGGCTGATCATGCACTGATCACGTGATGATCATGTACTGATCACTTGGATATCATGCACTGATAACGTGGCTGATCATGCACTGACCACGTGGCTATCATGCTCTGCTCACGTGGCTGATCATGCAACGATCACGTAGCAACCATGTACTGGTCACGTGACTGATCATGCACTGATCACGTAATTGATCCTGCACTGATCACGTGGCTCATCATGCACTGATCACGTGGCTGATCACACATGTGTCACGTGACTGATCATGCACTGATCCCGTGGCTCTCATGCACTGATCACGTGGCTGTCATGCACTGATCACGTGGATATCATGCACTGATCATGTGGCTGATCACACACGTATCACATGACTGATCATGCACTGATCACGTGGCTATCATGCACTGATCACGTGGCTATCATGCACTGATCACGTGGCTTATCAGGCAATGATCACGTAGCTACCTTGTACTGGTCACGTAACTGATCATGCACTGAGCACGTAATTGATCATGCACTGATCATGTGGCTGATCATGCACTGATCACGTGGCTGATCATACACTGATCACATAATTGATCATGCACTGATCACGTGACTGATCATGCACTGATCACGTGGCTATCATGCACTGATCACTTGGCTGGACATACACTGATCACGTGCCTGGTCATGCACTGATCACGTGGCTGATCATGCACTGATCACGTGACTGATCATGCACTGATCTCGTGACTGATCATGCACTGATCACGTGGCTATCATGCACTGCTCACCTGGCTGATCATGCCATGATCACGCAGCTACCATGTACTGGTCACATGACTGATCATGCACTGATCACGTGACTGATCATGCAGTGATCACGTGGCTATCATGAACTACTAACGTGGCTGATCATGCAATGATCATGTAGCTACCATGTACAGGTCACGTGAATGATCATACACCCATCAGGTGACTGATCATGCACTGATCACGTGGCTATCATGCACAGATCACGAGACTGATCATGCACTGTTCAAGTCTATATCATGCACTGATCACATGACTGCCCGTGCACTGATCACGTGGATGATCATACACTAATCTTGTGACAGATCATGCACTGATCACGTGGCTGATCATGCACTGATCACGTGACTGATCATGCACTGATCTCGTGTCTGATCATGCACTGATCACGTGGCTATCATGCACTGCTCACGTGGCTGATTATGCCATGATCACGCAGCTACCATGTACTGGTCACATGACTGATCATGCACTGATCACGTGACTGATCATGTAGTGATCACGTGACTTAATGGCGCTGATCATGTGACTGATCATGCGCTGATCATGTTTGCTATCATACACTGATCATGTGCCTCTGGAGGCAATAAACAAAGAGCTGAGTAGGCACGAATCAATCAGTCAGCAGGCAATAATCATGGAATCATGTGTGAGGAATCATGCTGCTCAGCTGGCAATAATCAAGCAGCTGAGCAGGCAGGAATCGTGCAGCTTAGATGGCAATTGTCAAGCAGATGAGCAGACAGTAATCACGCAGCTCAGCAGGCCCAGATCACGTGACTGAGCATGCACTGTTCACGTGGCTGATCATACACTGATCACGTGATGATCATGTACTGATCACTTGGATATCATGCACTGATCACGTGGCTGATCATGCACTGACCACGTGGCTATCATGCTCTGCTCACGTGGCTGATCATGCAACGATCACGTAGCAACCATGTACTGGTCACGTGACTGATCATGCACTGATCACGTAATTGATCCTGCACTGATCACGTGGCTCATCATGCACTGATCACGTGGCTGATCACACATGTGTCACGTGACTGATCATGCACTGATCCCGTGGCTCTCATGCACTGATCACGTGGCTGTCATGCACTGATCACGTGGATATCATGCACTGATCATGTGGCTGATCACACACGTATGACATGACTGATCATGCACTGATCACGTGGCTATCATGCACTTATCACGTGGCTATCATGCACTGATCACGTGGCTTATCAGGCAATGATCACGTAGCTACCATGTACTGGTCACGTAACTGATCATGCACTGAGCACGTAATTGATCATGCACTGATCATGTGGCTGATCATGCACTGATCACGTGGCTGATCATACACTGATCACATAACTGATCATGCACTGATCACGTGACTGATCATGCACTGATCACGTGGCTATCATGCACTGATCACTTGGCTGGACATACACTGATCACGTGCCTGGTCATGCACTGATCACGTGGCTGATCATGCACTGATCACGTGACTGATCATGCACTGATCTCGTGTCTGATCATGCACTGATCACGTGGCTATCATGCACTGCTCACGTGGCTGATCATGCCATGATCACGCAGCTACCATGTACTGGTCACATGACTGATCATGCACTGATCACGTGACTGATCATGCAGTGATCACGTGGCTATCATGAACTACTCACGTGGCTATCATGCACTGATCACGTGGCTTATCAGGCAATGATCACGTAGCTACCTTGTACTGGTCACGTAACTGATCATGCACTGAGCACGTAATTGATCATGCACTGATAATGTGGCTGATCATGCACTGATCACGTGGCTGATCATGCACTGATCACGTGACTGATCATGCACTGATCTCGTGTCTGATCATGCACTGATCACGTGGCTATCATGCACTGCTCACGTGGCTGATCATGCCATGATCACGCAGCTACCATGTACTGGTCACATGACTGATCATGCACTGATCACGTGACTGATCATGCAGTGATCACGTGGCTATCATGAACTACTCACTTGGCTGATCATGCAATGATCATGTAGCTACCATGTACAGGTCACGTGAATGATCATACACCCATCAGGTGACTGATCATGCACTGATCACGTGGCTATCATGCACTTATCACGAGACTGATCATGCACTGTTCACGTCTATATCATGCACTGATCACATGACTGCCCGTGCACTGATCACGTGGATGATCATACACTAATCTTGTGACAGATCATGCACTGATCACGTGGCTGATCATGCACTGATACCGTGACTGATCATGGACTGATCACATGACTATCATGTAGTGATCACGTGACTTAATGGCGCTGATCATGTGACTGATCATGCGCTGATCATGTTTGCTATCATACACTGATCATGTGCCTCTGGAGGCAATAAACAAAGAGCTGAGTAGGCACGAATCAAACAGTCAGCAGGCAATAATCATGGAACACAGGTGTGAGGAATCATGCTGCTCAGCTGGCAATAATCAAGCAGCTGAGCATTCAGGAATCGTGCAGCTCAGCTGGCATTTGTCAAGCAGATGAGCAGACAGTAATCACGCAGCTCAGCAGGCCCAGATCACGTGACTGAGCATGCACTGTTCACGTGGCTGATCATACACTGATCACGTGGCTATCATGCACTGATCACGTGGCTATCATGCACTGATCACGTGGCTGATCAGGCAATGATCACGTAGCTACCATGTACTGGTCACGTGACTGATCATGCACTGAGCACGTAATTGATCATGCACTGATCATGTGGCTGATCATGCACTGATCACGTGGCTGATCATACACTGATCACATAACTGATCATGCACTGATCACGTGACTGATCATGCACTGATCTCTTGGCTATCATGCACTGATCACTTGGCTGGACATACACTGATCACGTGCCTGGTCATGCACTGATCACGTGGCTGATCATGCACTGATCACGAGACTGATCATGCACTGATCTCGTGTCTGATCATGCACTGATCACGTGGCTATCATGCACTGCTCACGTGGCTGATCATGCCATGATCACGCAGCTACCATGTACTGGTCACATGACTGATCATGCACTGATCACGTGACTGATCATGCAGTGATCACGTGGCTATCATGAACTACTCACGTGGCTGATCATGCAATGATCATGTAGCTACCATGTACAGGTCACGTGAATGATCATACACCCATCAGGTGACTGATCATGCACTGATCACGTGGCTATCATGCACTGATCACGAGACTGATCATGCACTGTTCACGTCTATATCATGCACTGATCACATGACTGCCCGTGCACTGATCACGTGGATGATCATACACTAATCTTGTGACAGATCATGCACTGATCACGTGGCTGATCATGCACTGATACCGTGACTGAGCATGGACTGATCACATGACTATCATGTAGTGATCACGTGACTTAATGGCGCTGATCATGTGACTGATCATGTGCTGATCATGTTTGCTATCATACACTGATCATGTGCCTCTGGAGGCAATAAACAAAGAGCTGAGTAGGCACGAATCAAACAGTCAGCAGGCAATAATCATGGAACACAGGTGTGAGGAATCATGCTGCTCAGCTGGCAATAATCAAGCAGCTGAGCAGGCAGGAATCATGCAGCTCAGCTGGCAATTGTCAAGCAGATGAGCAGACAGTAATCACGCAGCTCAGCAGGCCCAGATCACGTGACTGAGCATGCACTGTTCACGTGGCTTATCATACACTGATCACGTGATGATCATGTACTGATCACTTGGATATCATGCACTGATCACGTGGCTGATCATGCACTGATCACGTGACTGATCATGCACTGATCTCGTGTCTGATCATGCACTGATCACGTGGCTATCATGTACTGCTCACGTGGCTGATCATGCCATGATCACGCAGCTACCATGTACTGGTCACATGACTGATCATGCACTGATCACGTGACTGATCATGCAGTGATCACGTGGCTATCATGTAATACTCACGTGGCTGATCATGCAATGATCATGTAGCTACCATGTACAGGTCACGTGAATGATCATACACCCATCAGGTGACTGATCATGCACTGATCACGTGGCTATCATGCACTGAACACGAGACTGATCATGCACTGTTCACGTCTATATCATGCACTGATCACATGACTGCCCGTGCACTGATCACGTGGATGATCATACACTAATCTTGTGACAGATCATGCACTGATCACGTGGCTGATCATGCACTGATACCGTGACTGAGCATGGACTGATCACATGACTATCATGTAGTGATCACGTGACTTAATGGCGCTGATCATGTGACTGATCATGCGCTGATCATGTTTGCTATCATACACTGATCATGTGCCTCTGGAGGCAATAAACAAAGAGCTGAGTAGGCACGAATCAAACAGTCAGCAGGCAATAATCATGGAACTCAGGTGTGAGGAATCATGCTGCTCAGCTGGCAATAATCAAGCAGCTGAGCAGGCAGGAATTACGCAGCACAGCTGGCAATTGTCAAGCAGATGACAGGCAGGAATCGTGCAGCTCAGCTGGCAATTGTCAAGCAGATGAGCAGACAGTAATCACGCAGCTCAGCAGGCCCAGATCACGTGACTGAGCATGCACTGTTCACGTGGCTGATCATACATTGATCACGTGATGATCATGTACTGATCACTTGGATATCATGCACTGATCACGTGGCTGATCATACACTGTTCACGTGTCTGACCATGCACTGATCACGTGGCTGATCATACACTGCTCACGTAACTGATCATGCACTGATCACGTGGCTATCATGCACTGATCACGTGGCTGAACATGCACTGTTCACGTGGCTGATCACACACCTGTCACGTGACATATCATGCACTGATCACGTGGCACTCATGCACTGATCACGTGGCTGATCATACTCTGCTCACGTAACTCATGCACACATTACATGGCTATCATGCACTGCTCACGTGGCTCGTCATGGATAGATCACGTAGCAACCATATACTGGTAACGTGACTGATCATGCAAAGATCACGTAAATGATCATGCACTGTTCACGTGACTGATCATGTACTGATCACGTGACTGATCATGCACTGACCACGTGGCTATCATGCTCTGCTCACGTGGCTGATCATGCAACGATCACGTAGCAACCATGTACTGGTCACGTGACTGATCATGCACTGATCACGTAATTGATCCTGCACTGATCACGTGGCTCATCATGCACTGATCACGTGGCTGATCACACATGTATCACGTGACTGATCATGCACTGATCCCGTGGCTCTCATGCACTGATCACGTGGCTGTCATGCACTGATCACGTGGATATCATGCACTGATCATGTGGCTGATCACACACGTATCACATGACTGATCATGCACTGATCACGTGGCTATCATGCACTGATCACGTGGCTATCATGCACTGATCACGTGGCTTATCAGGCAATGATCACGTAGCTACCTTGTACTGCTCACGTGACTGATCATGCACTGAGCACGTAATTGATCATGCACTGATCATGTGGCTGATCATGCACTGATCACGTGGCTGATCATACACTGATCACATAATTGATCATGCACTGATCACGTGACTGATCATGCACTGATCACGTGGCTATCATGCACTGATCACTTGGCTGGACATACACTGATCACGTGCCTGGTCATGCACTGATCACGTGGCTGATCATGCACTGATCACGTGACTGATCATGCACTGATCTCGTGACTGATCATGCACTGATCACGTGGCTATCATGCACTGCTCACGTGGCTGATCATGCCATGATCACGCAGCTACCATGTACTGGTCACATGACTGATCATGCACTGATCACGTGACTGATCATGCAGTGATCACGTGGCTATCATGAACTACTCACGTGGCTGATCATGCAATGATCATGTAGCTACCATGTACAGGTCACGTGAATGATCATACACCCATCAGGTGACTGATCATGCACTGATCACGTGGCTATCATGCACAGATCACGAGACTGATCATGCACTGTTCACGTCTATATCATGCACTGATCACATGACTGCCCATGCACTGATCACGTGGATGATCATACACTAATCTTGTGACAGATCATGCACTGATCACGTGGCTGATCATGCACTGATACCGTGACTGAGCATGGACTGATCACATGACTATCATGTAGTGATCACGTGACTTAATGGCGCTGATCATGTGACTGATCATGCGCTGATCATGTTTGCTATCATACACTGATCATGTGCCTCTGGAGGCAATAAACAAAGAGCTGAGTAGGCACGAATCAAACAGTCAGCAGGCAATAATCATGGAACTCAGCTGTGAGGAATCATGCTGCTCAGCTGGCAATAATCAAGCAGCTGAGCAGGCAGGAATTACGCAGCACAGCTGGCAATTGTCAAGCAGATGACAGGCAGGAATCGTGCAGCTCAGCTGGCAATTGTCAAGCAGATGAGCAGACAGTAATCACGCAGCTCAGCAGGCCCAGATCACGTGACTGAGCATGCACTGTTCACGTGGCTGATCATACACTGATCACGTGATGATCATGCACTGATCACTTGGATATCATGCACTGATCACGTGGCTGATCATACACTGTTCACGTGTCTGACCATGCACTGATCACGTGGCTGATCATACACTGCTCACGTAACTGATCATGCACTGATCACGTGGCATCATGCACTGATCACGTGGCACTCATGCACTGATCACGTGGCTGATCATACACTGCTCACGTAACTCATGCACACATCACGTGGCTATCATGCACTGCTCACGTGGCTCGTTATGGAATGATCACGTAGCAACCAATTACTGGTCACGTGACTGATCATGCACTGATCACGTAAATGATCATGCACTGTTCACGTGACTGATCATGTACTGATCACGTGACTGATCATGCACTGATCACGTGGCTATCATGCACTGCTCACGTGGCTGATCATGCAACGATCACGTAGCAACCATGTACTGGTCACGTGACTGATCATGCACTGATCACGTAATTGATCATGCACTGATCACGTGGCTCATCATGCACTGATCACGTGGCTGATCACACATGTATCACGTGACTGATCATGCACTGATCACGTGGCTGTCATGCACTGATCACGTGGCTATCATGCACTGATCACGTGGCTGATCACACACGTATCACATGACTGATCATGCACTGATCACGTGGCTATCATGCACTGATCACGTGGCTATCATGCACTGATCACGTGGCTGATCATGCAATGATCACGTAGCTACCATGTACTGGTCACGTGACTGATCATGCACTGATCACGTAATTGATCATGCACTGATCACGTGGCTGATCATGCACTGATCACGTGGCTGATCATACACTGATCACATAACTGATCATGCACTGATCACGTGACTGATCATGCACTGATCACGTGGCTATCATGCACTGATCACGTGGCTGACATACACTGATCACGTGCCTGATCATGCACTGATCACGTGGCTGATCATGCACTGATCACGTGACTGATCATGCACTGATCTCGTGTCTGATCATGCACTGATCACGTGGCTATCATGCACTGCTCACGTGGCTGATCATGCCATGATCACGCAGCTACCATGTACTGGTCACATGACTGATCATGCACTGATCACGTGACTGATCATGCAGTGATCACGTGGCTATCATGAACTACTCACGTGGCTGATCATGCAATGATCATGTAGCTACCATGTACAGGTCACGTGAATGATCATACACCCATCAGGTGACTGATCATGCACTGATCACGTGGCTATCATGCACGGATCACGAGACTGGTCATGCACTGTTCACGTCTATATCATGCACTGATCACATGACTGCCCATGCACTGATCACGTGGATGATCATACACTAATCTTGTGACAGATCATGCACTGATCACGTGGCTGATCATGCACTGATACCGTGACTGAGCATGGACTGATCACATGACTATCATGTAGTGATCACGTGACTTAATGGCGCTGATCATGTGACTGATCATGCGCTGATCATGTTTGCTATCATACACTGATCATGTGCCTCTGGAGGCAATAAACAAAGAGCTGAGTAGGCACGAATCAAACAGTCAGCAGGCAATAATCATGGAACTCAGGTGTGAGGAATCATGCTGCTCAGCTGGCAATAATCAAGCAGCTGAGCAGGCAGGAATTACGCAGCACAGCTGGCAATTGTCAAGCAGATGACAGGCAGGAATCGTGCAGCTCAGCTGGCAATTGTCAAGCAGATGAGCAGACAGTAATCACGCAGCTCAGCAGGCCCAGATCACGTGACTGAGCATGCACTGTTCACGTGGCTGATCATACACTGATCACGTGATGATCATGCACTGATCACTTGGATATCATGCACTGATCACGTGGCTGATCATACACTGTTCACGTGTCTGACCATGCACTGATCACGTGGCTGATCATACACTGCTCACGTAACTGATCATGCACTGATCACGTGGCTATCATGCACTGATCACGTGGCTGAACATGCACTGTTCACGTGGCTGATCACACACCTGTCACGTGACATATCATGCACTGATCACGTGGCACTCATGCACTGATCACGTGGCTGATCATACTCTGCTCACGTAACTCATGCACACATCACGTGGCTATCATGCACTGCTCACGTGGCTCGTCATGGAAAGATCACGTAGCAACCATATACTGGTCACGTGACTGATCATGCAAAGATCACGTAAATGATCATGCACTGTTCACGTGACTGATCATGTACTGATCACGTGACTGATCATGCACTGATCACGTGGCTATCATGCTCTGCTCACGTGGCTGATCATGCAACGATCACGTCGCAACCATGTACTGGTCACGTGACTGATCATGCACTGATCACGTAATTGATCCTGCACTGATCACGTGGCTCATCATGCACTGATCACGTGGCTGATCACACATGTATCACGTGACTGATCATGCACTGATCACGTGGCTCTCATGCACTGATCACGTGGCTGTCATGCACTGATCACGTGGATATCATGCACTGATCACGTGGCTGATCACACACGTATCACATGACTGATCATGCACTGATCACGTGGCTATCATGCACTGATCACGTGGCTATCATGCACTGATCACGTGGCTGATCATGCAATGATCACGTAGCTACCATGCACTGATCACGTAACTGATCATGCACTGATCACGTAATTGATCATGCACTGATCACGTGGCTGATCATGCACTGATCACGTGGCTGATCATGCACTGATCACGTGACTGATCATGCACTGATCACGTGTCTGATCATGCACTGATCACGTGGCTATCATGCACTGATCACGTGGCTGATCATGCCATGATCACGCAGCTACCATGTACTGGTCACATGACTGATCATGCACTGATCACGTGACTGATCATGCACTGATCACGTGGCTATCATGCACTACTCACGTGGCTGATCATGCAATGATCATGTAGCTACCATGTACAGGTCACGTGAATGATCATACACCCATCAGGTGACTGATCATGCACTGATCACGTGGCTATCATGCACTGATCACGAGACTGATCATGCACTGATCACGTCTATATCATGCACTGATCACATGACTGCCCATGCACTGATCACGTGGATGATCATACACTAATCTTGTGACAGATCATGCACTGATCACGTGGCTGATCATGCACTGATACCGTGACTGAGCATGGACTGATCACATGAGTATCATGTAGTGATCACGTGACTTAATGGCGCTGATCATGTGACTGATCATGCGCTGATCATGTTTGCTATCATACACTGATCATGTGCCTCTGGAGGCAATAAACAAAGAGCTGAGTAGGCACGAATCAAACAGTCAGCAGGCAATAATCATGGAACACAGGTGTGAGGAATCATGCTGCTCAGCTGGCAATAATCAAGCAGCTGAGCATGCAGGAATCGTGCAGCTCAGCTGGCAATTGTCAAGCAGATGAGCAGACAGTAATCACGCAGCTCAGCAGGCCCTGATCACGTGACTGAGCATGCACTGTTCACGTGGCTGATCATGCACTGATCACGTGGCTGATCATGCACTGATCACGTGGCTATCATGCACTGATCACGTGGCTGATCATGCACTGATCACGTAGCTATCATGCACTGATCACGTGACTGATCATGCACTGATCACGTAACTGATCATGCACTGATCACGTGGCTGATCATGCACTGATCACGTGGCTGATCATGCACTGATCACGTGACTGATCATGCACTGATCACGTGACTGATCATGCACTGATCACGTGGCTATCATGCACTGATCACGTGGCTGATCATACACTGATCACGTGCCTGATCATGCACTGATCACGTGGCTGATCATGCACTGATCACGTGACTGATCATGCACTGATCACGTGTCTGATCATGCACTGATCACGTGGCTATCATGCACTGCTCACGTGGCTGATCATGCCATGATCACGCAGCTACCATGTACTGGTCACATGACTGATCATGCACTGATCACGTGACTGATCATGCACTGATCACGTGGCTATCATGCACTACTCACGTGGCTGATCATGCAATGATCATGTAGCTACCATGTACAGGTCACGTGAATGATCATACACCCATCAGGTGACTGATCATGCACTGATCACGTGGCTATCATGCACTGATCACGAGACTGATCATGCACTGATCACGTCTATATCATGCACTGATCACATGACTGCCCATGCACTGATCACGTGGATGATCATACACTAATCATGTGACAGATCATGCACTGATCACGTGGCTGATCATGCACTGATACCGTGACTGAGCATGGACTGATCACATGACTATCATGTAGTGATCACGTGACTTAATGGCGCTGATCATGTGACTGATCATGCGCTGATCATGTTTGCTATCATACACTGATCATGTGCCTCTGGAGGCAATAAACAAAGAGCTGAGTAGGCACGAATCAAACAGTCAGCAGGCAATAATCATGGAACACAGGTGTGAGGAATCATGCTGCTCAGCTGGCAATAATCAAGCAGCTGAGCAGGCAGGAATCGTGCAGCTCAGCTGGCAATTGTCAAGCAGATGAGCAGACAGTAATCACGCAGCTCAGCAGGCCCAGATCACGTGACTGAGCATGCACTGATCACGTGGCTGATCATGCACTGATCACGTGATGATCATGCACTGATCACGTGGATATCATGCACTGATCACGTGGCTGATCATGCACTGATCACGTGACTGATCATGCACTGATCACGTGTCTGATCATGCACTGATCACGTGGCTATCATGCACTGCTCACGTGGCTGATCATGCCATGATCACGCAGCTACCATGTACTGGTCACATGACTGATCATGCACTGATCACGTGACTGATCATGCACTGATCACGTGGCTATCATGCACTACTCACGTGGCTGATCATGCAATGATCATGTAGCTACCATGTACAGGTCACGTGAATGATCATACACCCATCAGGTGACTGATCATGCACTGATCACGTGGCTATCATGCACTGATCACGAGACTGATCATGCACTGATCACGTCTATATCATGCACTGATCACATGACTGCCCATGCACTGATCACGTGGATGATCATACACTAATCTTGTGACAGATCATGCACTGATCACGTGGCTGATCATGCACTGATACCGTGACTGAGCATGGACTGATCACATGACTATCATGTAGTGATCACGTGACTTAATGGCGCTGATCATGTGACTGATCATGCGCTGATCATGTTTGCTATCATACACTGATCATGTGCCTCTGGAGGCAATAAACAAAGAGCTGAGTAGGCACGAATCAAACAGTCAGCAGGCAATAATCATGGAACTCAGGTGTGAGGAATCATGCTGCTCAGCTGGCAATAATCAAGCAGCTGAGCAGGCAGGAATTACGCAGCACAGCTGGCAATTGTCAAGCAGATGACAGGCAGGAATCGTGCAGCTCAGCTGGCAATTGTCAAGCAGATGAGCAGACAGTAATCACGCAGCTCAGCAGGCCCAGATCACGTGACTGAGCATGCACTGTTCACGTGGCTGATCATACACTGATCACGTGATGATCATGCACTGATCACTTGGATATCATGCACTGATCACGTGGCTGATCATACACTGTTCACGTGTCTGACCATGCACTGATCACGTGGCTGATCATACACTGCTCACGTAACTGATCATGCACTGATCACGTGGCTATCATGCACTGATCACGTGGCTGAACATGCACTGTTCACGTGGCTGATCACACACCTGTCACGTGACATATCATGCACTGATCACGTGGCACTCATGCACTGATCACGTGGCTGATCATACTCTGCTCACGTAACTCATGCACACATCACGTGGCTATCATGCACTGCTCACGTGGCTCGTCATGGAATGATCACGTAGCAACCATATACTGGTCACGTGACTGATCATGCAAAGATAACGTAAATGATCATGCACTGTTCACGTGACTGATCATGTACTGATCACGTGACTGATCATGCACTGATCACGTGGCTATCATGCTCTGCTCACGTGGCTGATCATGCAACGATCACGTAGCAACCATGTACTGGTCACGTGACTGATCATGCACTGATCACGTAATTGATCCTGCACTGATCACGTGGCTCATCATGCACTGATCACGTGGCTGATCACACATGTATCACGTGACTGATCATGCACTGATCACGTGGCTCTCATGCACTGATCACGTGGCTGTCATGCACTGATCACGTGGATATCATGCACTGATCACGTGGCTGATCACACACGTATCACATGACTGATCATGCACTGATCACGTGGCTATCATGCACTGATCACGTGGCTATCATGCACTGATCACGTGGCTGATCATGCAATGATCACGTAGCTACCATGTACTGGTCACGTGACTGATCATGCACTGATCACGTGACTGATCATGCACTGATCACGTGGCTGATCATGCACTGATCACGTGACTGATCATGCACTGATCACGTCTATATCATGCACTGATCACGTGACTGATCATGCACTGATCACGTGGCTGATCATGCACTGATCACGTGACTGATCATGCACTGATCACGTGGCTGATCATGCACTGATCACGTGACTGATCATGCACTGATCACGTGTCTGATCATGCACTGATCACGTGGCTATCATGCACTGCTCACGTGGCTGATCATGCCATGATCACGCAGCTACCATGTACTGGTCACATGACTGATCATGCACTGATCACGTGACTGATCATGCAGTGATCACGTGGCTATCATGAACTACTCACGTGGCTGATCATGCAATGATCAGGTAGCTACCATGTACAGGTCACGTGAATGATCATACACCCATCAGGTGACTGATCATGCACTGATCACGTGGCTATCATGCACTGATCACGAGACTGATCATGCACTGTTCACGTCTATATCATGCACTGATCACATGACTGCCCATGCACTGATCACGTGGATGATCATACACTAATCTTGTGACAGATCATGCACTGATCACGTGGCTGATCATGCACTGATTCCGTGACTGAGCATGGACTGATCACATGACTATCATGTAGTGATCACGTGACTTAATGGCGCTGATCATGTGACTGATCATGCGCTGATCATGTTTGCTATCATACACTGATCATGTGCCTCTGGAGGCAATAAACAAAGAGCTGAGTAGGCACGAATCAAACAGTCAGCAGGCAATAATCATGGAACACAGGTGTGAGGAATCATGCTGCTCAGCTGGCAATAATCAAGCAGCTGAGCATGCAGGAATCGTGCAGCTCAGCTGGCAATTGTCAAGCAGATGAGCAGACAGTAATCACGCAGCTCAGCAGGCCCAGATCACGTGACTGAGCATGCACTGTTCACGTGGCTGATCATACACTGATCACGTGGCTGATCATGCACTGATCACGTGGCTATCATGCACTGATCACGTGGCTGATCATGCACTGATCACGTAGCTACCATGCACTGATCACGTGACTGATCATGCACTGATCACGTAACTGATCATGCACTGATCACGTGGCTGATCATGCACTGATCACGTGGCTGATCATGCACTGATCACGTAACTGATCATGCACTGATCACGTGACTGATCATGCACTGATCACGTGGCTATCATGCACTGATCACGTGGCTGATCATACACTGATCACGTGCCTGATCATGCACTGATCACGTGGCTGATCATGCACTGATCACGTGACTGATCATGCACTGATCACGTGACTGATCATGCACTGATCACGTGGCTATCATGCACTGCTCACGTGGCTGATCATGCATGATCACGCAGCTACCATGTACTGGTCACATGACTGATCATGCACTGATCACGTGACTGATCATGCACTGATCACGTGGCTATCATGCACTACTCACGTGGCTGATCATGCAATGATCATGTAGCTACCATGTACTGGTCACGTGAATGATCATACACCCATCAGGTGACTGATCATGCACTGATCACGTGGCTATCATGCACTGATCACGTGACTGATCATGCACTGATCACGTCTATATCATGCACTGATCACATGACTGCCCATGCACTGATCACGTGGATGATCATACACTGATCTTGTGACAGATCATGCACTGATCACGTGGCTGATCATGCACTGATACCGTGACTGAGCATGGACTGATCACATGACTATCATGTAGTGATCACGTGACTTAATGGCACTGATCATGTGACTGATCATGCGCTGATCATGTTTGCTATCATACACTGATCATGTGCCTCTGGAGGCAATAAACAAAGAGCTGAGTAGGCACGAATCAAACAGTCAGCAGGCAATAATCATGGAACTCAAGTGTGAGGAATCATGCTGCTCAGCTGGCAATAATCAAGCAGCTGATCAGGCAGGAATTACGCAGCACAGCTGGCAATTGTCAAGCAGATGAGCAGACAGTAATCACGCAGCTCAGCAGGCACTGATCACGTGACTGATCATGCACTGATCACGTGGCTGATCATGCACTGATCACGTGATGATCATGCACTGATCACGTGGCTATCATGCACTGATCACGTGGCTGATCATGCACTGATCACGTGACTGATCATGCACTGATCACGTGTCTGATCATGCACTGGTCACGTGGCTGTCATGCACTGCTCACGTGGCTGATCATGCCATGATCACGCAGCTACCATGTACTGGTCACATGACTGATCATGCACTGATCACGTGACTGATCATGCAGTGATCACGTGGCTATCATGCACTACTCACGTGGCTGATCATGCAATGATCATGTAGCTACCATGTACAGGTCACGTGAATGATCATACACCCATCAGGTGACTGATCATGCACTGATCACGTGGCTATCATGCACTGATCACGAGACTGATCATGCACTGATCACGTCTATATCATGCACTGATCACATGACTGCCCATGCACTGATCACGTGGATGATCATACACTAATCTTGTGACAGATCATGCACTGATCACGTGGCTGATCATGCACTGATACCGTGACTGAGCATGGACTGATCACATGACTATCATGTAGTGATCACGTGACTTAATGGCGCTGATCATGTGACTGATCATGCGCTGATCATGTTTGCTATCATACACTGATCATGTGCCTCTGGAGGCAATAAACAAACAGCTGAGTAGGCACGAATCAAACAGTCAGCAGGCAATAATCATGGAACTCAGGTGTGAGGAATCATGCTGCTCAGCTGGCAATAATCAAGCAGCTGAGCAGGCAGGAATTACGCAGCACAGCTGGCAATTGTCAAGCAGATGACAGGCAGGAATCGTGCAGCTCAGCTGGCAATTGTCAAGCAGATGAGCAGACAGTAATCACGCAGCTCAGCAGGCCCAGATCACGTGACTGAGCATGCACTGTTCACGTGGCTGATCATACACTGATCACGTGATGATCATGCACTGATCACTTGGATATCATGCACTGATCACGTGGCTGATCATACACTGTTCACGTGTCTGACCATGCACTGATCACGTGGCTGATCATACACTGCTCACGTAACTGATCATGCACTGATCACGTGGCTATCATGCACTGATCACGTGGCTGAACATGCACTGTTCACGTGGCTGATCACACACCTGTCACGTGACATATCATGCACTGATCACGTGGCACTCATGCACTGATCACGTGGCTGATCATACTCTGCTCACGTAACTCATGCACACATCACGTGGCTATCATGCACTGCTCACGTGGCTCGTCATGGAAAGATCACGTAGCAACCATATACTGGTCACGTGACTGATCATGCAAAGATCACGTAAATGATCATGCACTGTTCACGTGACTGATCATGTACTGATCACGTGACTGATCATGCACTGATCACGTGGCTATCATGCTCTGCTCACGTGGCTGATCATGCAACGATCACGTCGCAACCATGTACTGGTCACGTGACTGATCATGCACTGATCACGTAATTGATCCTGCACTGATCACGTGGCTCATCATGCACTGATCACGTGGCTGATCACACATGTATCACGTGACTGATCATGCACTGATCACGTGGCTCTCATGCACTGATCACGTGGCTGTCATGCACTGATCACGTGGATATCATGCACTGATCACGTGGCTGATCACACACGTATCACATGACTGATCATGCACTGATCACGTGGCTATCATGCACTGATCACGTGGCTATCATGCACTGATCACGTGGCTGATCATGCACTGATCACGTAGCTACCATGTACTGATCACGTGACTGATCATGCACTGATCACGTAATTGATCATGCACTGATCACGTGGCTGATCATGCACTGATCACGTGGCTGATCATGCACTGATCACGTGACTGATCATGCACTGATCACGTGACTGATCATGCACTGATCACGTGGCTATCATGCACTGATCACGTGGCTGATCATGCATGATCACGCAGCTACCATGTACTGGTCACATGACTGATCATGCACTGATCACGTGACTGATCATGCAGTGATCACGTGGCTATCATGCACTACTCACGTGGCTGATCATGCAATGATCATGTAGCTACCATGTACAGGTCACGTGAATGATCATACACCCATCAGGTGACTGATCATGCACTGATCACGTGGCTATCATGCACTGATCACGAGACTGATCATGCACTGATCACGTCTATATCATGCACTGATCACATGACTGCCCATGCACTGATCACGTGGATGATCATACACTAATCTTGTGACAGATCATGCACTGATCACGTGGCTGATCATGCACTGATACCGTGACTGAGCATGGACTGATCACATGACTATCATGTAGTGATCACGTGACTTAATGGCGCTGATCATGTGACTGATCATGCGCTGATCATGTTTGCTATCATACACTGATCATGTGCCTCTGGAGGCAATAAACAAAGAGCTGAGTAGGCACGAATCAAACAGTCAGCAGGCAATAATCATGGAACTCAGGTGTGAGGAATCATGCTGCTCAGCTGGCAATAATCAAGCAGCTGAGCATGCAGGAATCGTGCAGCTCAGCTGGCAATTGTCAAGCAGATGAGCAGACAGTAATCACGCAGCTCAGCAGGCCCAGATCACGTGACTGAGCATGCACTGTTCACGTGGCTGATCATACACTGATCACGTGGCTGATCATGCACTGATCACGTGGCTATCATGCACTGATCACGTGGCTGATCATGCACTGATCACGTGCTACCATGCACTGATCACGTGACTGATCATGCACTGATCACGTAACTGATCATGCACTGATCACGTGGCTGATCATGCACTGATCACGTGGCTGATCATGCACTGATCACGTAACTGATCATGCACTGATCACGTGACTGATCATGCACTGATCACGTGGCTATCATGCACTGATCACGTGGCTGATCATACACTGATCACGTGCCTGATCATGCACTGATCACGTGGCTGATCATGCACTGATCACGTGACTGATCATGCACTGATCACGTGTCTGATCATGCACTGATCACGTGGCTATCATGCACTGCTCACATGGCTGATCATGCCATGATCACGCAGCTACCATGTACTGGTCACATGACTGATCATGCACTGATCACGTGACTGATCATGCACTGATCACGTGGCTATCATGCACTACTCACGTGGCTGATCATGCAATGATCATGTAGCTACCATGTACAGGTCACGTGAATGATCATACACCCATCAGGTGACTGATCATGCACTGATCACGTGGCTATCATGCACTGATCACGAGACTGATCATGCACTGATCACGTCTATATCATGCACTGATCACATGACTGCCCATGCACTGATCACGTGGATGATCATACACTGATCTTGTGACAGATCATGCACTGATCACGTGGCTGATCATGCACTGATACCGTGACTGAGCATGGACTGATCACATGACTATCATGTAGTGATCACGTGACTTAATGGCGCTGATCATGTGACTGATCATGCGCTGATCATGTTTGCTATCATACACTGATCATGTGCCTCTGGAGGCAATAAACAAAGAGCTGAGTAGGCACGAATCAAACAGTCAGCAGGCAATAATCATGGAACACAGGTGTGAGGAATCATGCTACTCAGCTGGCAATAATCAAGCAGCTGAGCATGCAGGAATCGTGCAGCTCAGCTGGCAATTGTCAAGCAGATGAGCAGACAGTAATCACGCAGCTCAGCATGCCCTGATCACGTGACTGAGCATGCACTGTTCACGTGGCTGATCATGCACTGATCACGTGACTGATCATGCACTGATCACGTGGCTATCATGCACTGATCACGTGGCTGATCATGCACTGATCACGTAGCTACCATGCACTGATCACGTGACTGATCATGCACTGATCACGTAACTGATCATGCACTGATCACGTGGCTGATCATGCACTGATCACGTGGCTGATCACACATGATCACGTGACTGATCATGCACTGATCACGTGGCTATCATGCACTGATCACGTGGCTGATCATGCACTGATCACGTGGCTATCATGCACTGATCACGTGGCTGATCACACACGTATCACGTGACTGATCATGCACTGATCACGTGGCTATCATGCACTGATCACGTGGCTATCATGCACTGATCACGTGGCTGATCATGCACTGATCACGTAGCTACCATGCACTGATCACGTGACTGATCATGCACTGATCACGTAATTGATCATGCACTGATCACGTGGCTGATCATGCACTGATCACGTGGCTGATCATGCACTGATCACGTGACTGATCATGCACTGATCACGTGACTGATCATGCACTGATCACGTGGCTATCATGCACTGATCACGTGGCTGATCATGCACTGATCACGTGACTGATCATGCACTGATCACGTGGCTGATCATGCACTGATCACGTGACTGATCATGCACTGATCACGTGACTGATCATGCACTGATCACGTGGCTATCATGCACTGATCACGTGGCTGATCATGCATGATCACGCAGCTACCATGTACTGATCACGTGACTGATCATGCACTGATCACGTGACTGATCATGCACTGATCACGTGGCTATCATGCACTGATCACGTGGCTGATCATGCAATGATCACGTAGCTACCATGTACTGGTCACGTGAATGATCATGCACCGATCACGTGACTGATCATGCACTGATCACGTGGCTATCATGCACTGATCACGTGACTGATCATGCACTGATCACGTCTATATCATGCACTGATCACGTGACTGATCATGCACTGATCACGTGGATGATCATACACTGATCACGTGACTGATCATGCACTGATCACGTGGCTGATCATGCACTGATCACGTGACTGATCATGCACTGATCACGTGTCTGATCATGCACTGATCACGTGGCTATCATGCACTGCTCACGTGGCTGATCATGCCATGATCACGCAGCTACCATGTACTGGTCACATGACTGATCATGCACTGATCACGTGACTGATCATGCAGTGATCACGTGGCTATCATGCACTACTCACGTGGCTGATCATGCAATGATCATGTAGCTACCATGTACAGGTCACGTGAATGATCATACACCCATCAGGTGACTGATCATGCACTGATCACGTGGCTATCATGCACTGATCACGAGACTGATCATGCACTGATCACGTCTATATCATGCACTGATCACATGACTGCCCATGCACTGATCACGTGGATGATCATACACTAATCTTGTGACAGATCATGCACTGATCACGTGGCTGATCATGCACTGATACCGTGACTGAGCATGGACTGATCACATGAGTATCATGTAGTGATCACGTGACTTAATGGCGCTGATCATGTGACTGATCATGCTCTGATCATGTTTGCTATCATACACTGATCATGTGCCTCTGGAGGCAATAAACAAAGAGCTGAGTAGGCACGAATCAAACAGTCAGCAGGCAATAATCATGGAACTCAGGTGTGAGGAATCATGCTGCTCAGCTGGCAATAATCAAGCAGCTGAGCAGGCAGGAATCGTGCAGCTCAGCTGGCAATTGTCAAGCAGATGAGCAGACAGTAATCACGCAGCTCAGCAGGCCCAGATCACGTGACTGAGCATGCACTGTTCACGTGGCTGATCATACACTGATCACGTGATGATCATGCACTGATCACTTGGATATCATGCACTGATCACGTGGCTGATCATACACTGTTCACGTGTCTGACCATGCACTGATCACGTGGCTGATCATACACTGCTCACGTAACTGATCATGCACTGATCACGTGGCTATCATGCACTGATCACGTGGCTGAACATGCACTGTTCACGTGGCTGATCACACACCTGTCACGTGACATATCATGCACTGATCACGTGGCACTCATGCACTGATCACGTGGCTGATCATACTCTGCTCACGTAACTCATGCACACATCACGTGGCTATCATGCACTGCTCACGTGGCTCGTCATGGAAAGATCACGTAGCAACCATATACTGGTCACGTGACTGATCATGCAAAGATCACGTAAATGATCATGCACTGTTCACGTGACTGATCATGTACTGATCACGTGACTGATCATGCACTGATCACGTGGCTATCATGCTCTGCTCACGTGGCTGATCATGCAACGATCACGTAGCAACCATGTACTGGTCACGTGACTGATCATGCACTGATCACGTAATTGATCCTGCACTGATCACGTGGCTCATCATGCACTGATCACGTGGCTGATCACACATGTATCACGTGACTGATCATGCACTGATCACGTGGCTCTCATGCACTGATCACGTGGCTGTCATGCACTGATCACGTGGATATCATGCACTGATCACGTGGCTGATCACACACGTATCACATGACTGATCATGCACTGATCACGTGGCTATCATGCACTGATCACGTGGCTATCATGCACTGATCACGTGGCTGATCATGCAATGATCACGTAGCTACCATGCACTGATCACGTGACTGATCATGCACTGATCACGTAATTGATCATGCACTGATCACGTGGCTGATCATGCACTGATCACGTGGCTGATCATGCACTGATCACGTGACTGATCATGCACTGATCACGTGTCTGATCATGCACTGATCACGTGGCTATCATGCACTGATCACGTGGCTGATCATGCCATGATCACGCAGCTACCATGTACTGGTCACATGACTGATCATGCACTGATCACGTGACTGATCATGCACTGATCACGTGGCTATCATGCACTACTCACGTGGCTGATCATGCAATGATCATGTAGCTACCATGTACAGGTCACGTGAATGATCATACACCCATCAGGTGACTGATCATGCACTGATCACGTGGCTATCATGCACTGATCACGAGACTGATCATGCACTGTTCACGTCTATATCATGCACTGATCACATGACTGCCCATGCACTGATCACGTGGATGATCATACACTAATCTTGTGACAGATCATTCACTGATCACGTGGCTGATCATGCACTGATACCGTGACTGAGCATGGACTGATCACATGACTATCATGTAGTGATCACATGACTTAATGGCGCTGATCATGTGACTGATCATGCGCTGATCATTTTTGCTATCATACACTGATCATGTGCCTCTGGAGGCAATAAACAAAGAGCTGAGTAGGCACGAATCAAACAGTCAGCAGGCAATAATCATGGAACACAGGTGTGAGGAATCATGCTGCTCAGCTGGCAATAATCAAGCAGCTGAGCATGCAGGAATCGTGCAGCTCAGCTGGCAATTGTCAAGCAGATGAGCAGACAGTAATCACGCAGCTCAGCAGGCCCAGATCACGTGACTGAGCATGCACTGTTCACGTGGCTGATCATACACTGATCACGTGGCTGATCATGCACTGATCACGTGGCTATCATGCACTGATCACGTGGCTGATCATGCACTGATCACGTAGCTACCATGCACTGATCACGTGACTGATCATGCACTGATCACGTAACTGATCATGCACTGATCACGTGGCTGATCATGCACTGATCACGTGGCTGATCATGCACTGATCACGTAACTGATCATGCACTGATCACGTGACTGATCATGCACTGATCACGTGGCTATCATGCACTGATCACGTGGCTGATCATACACTGATCACGTGCCTGATCATGCACTGATCACGTGGCTGATCATGCACTGATCACGTGACTGATCATGCACTGATCACGTGACTGATCATGCACTGATCACGTGGCTATCATGCACTGCTCACGTGGCTGATCATGCCATGATCACGCAGCTACCATGTACTGGTCACATGACTGATCATGCACTGATCACGTGACTGATCATGCACTGATCACGTGGCTATCATGCACTACTCACGTGGCTGATCATGCAATGATCATGTAGCTACCATGTACAGGTCACGTGAATGATCATACACCCATCAGGTGACTGATCATGCACTGATCACGTGGCTATCATGCACTGATCACGTGACTGATCATGCACTGATCACGTCTATATCATGCACTGATCACATGACTGCCCATGCACTGATCACGTGGATGATCATACACTGATCTTGTGACAGATCATGCACTGATCACGTGGCTGATCATGCACTGATACCGTGACTGAGCATGGACTGATCACATGACTATCATGTAGTGATCACGTGACTTAATGGCACTGATCATGTGACAGATCATGCGCTGATCATGTTTGCTATCATACAGTGATCATGTGCCTCTGGAGGCAATAAACAAAGAGCTGAGTAGGCACGAATCAAACAGTCAGCAGGCAATAATCATGGAACACAGGTGTGAGGAATCATGCTGCTCAGCTGGCAATAATCAAGCAGCTGAGCAGGCAGGAATCGTGCAGCTCAGCTGGCAATTGTCAAGCAGATGAGCAGACAGTAATCACGCAGCTCAGCAGGCCCTGATCACGTGACTGAGCATGCACTGATCACGTGGCTGATCATGCACTGATCACGTGATGATCATGCACTGATCACGTGGATATCATGCACTGATCACGTGGCTGATCATGCACTGATCACGTGACTGATCATGCACTGATCACGTGTCTGATCATGCACTGATCACGTGGCTATCATGCACTGCTCACGTGGCTGATCATGCCATGATCACGCAGCTACCATGTACTGGTCACATGACTGATCATGCACTGATCACGTGACTGATCATGCAGTGATCACGTGGCTATCATGCAGTACTCACGTGGCTGATCATGCAATGATCATGTAGCTACCATGTACAGGTCACGTGAATGATCATACACCCATCAGGTGACTGATCATGCACTGATCACGTGGCTATCATGCACTGATCACGAGACTGATCATGCACTGATCACGTCTATATCATGCACTGATCACATGACTGCCCATGCACTGATCACGTGGATGATCATACACTAATCTTGTGACAGATCATGCACTGATCACGTGGCTGATCATGCACTGATACCGTGACTGAGCATGGACTGATCACATGACTATCATGTAGTGATCACGTGACTTAATGGCGCTGATCATGTGACTGATCATGCGCTGATCATGTTTGCTATCATACACTGATCATGTGCCTCTGGAGGCAATAAACAAAGAGCTGAGTAGGCACGAATCAAACAGTCAGCAGGCAATAATCATGGAACTCAGGTGTGAGGAATCATGCTGCTCAGCTGGCAATAATCAAGCAGCTGAGCAGGCAGGAATTACGCAGCACAGCTGGCAATTGTCAAGCAGATGACAGGCAGGAATCGTGCAGCTCAGCTGGCAATTGTCAAGCAGATGAGCAGACAGTAATCACGCAGCTCAGCAGGCCCAGATCACGTGACTGAGCATGCACTGTTCACGTGGCTGATCATACACTGATCACGTGATGATCATGCACTGATCACTTGGATATCATGCACTGATCACGTGGCTGATCATACACTGTTCACGTGTCTGACCATGCACTGATCACGTGGCTGATCATACACTGCTCACGTAACTGATCATGCACTGATCACGTGGCTATCATGCACTGATCACGTGGCTGAACATGCACTGTTCACGTGGCTGATCACACACCTGTCACGTGACATATCATGCACTGATCACGTGGCACTCATGCACTGATCACGTGGCTGATCATACTCTGCTCACGTAACTCATGCACACATTACGTGGCTATCATGCACTGCTCACGTGGCTCGTCATGGATTGATCACGTAGCAACCATATACTGGTCACGTGACTGATCATGCAAAGATCACGTAAATGATCATGCACTGTTCACGTGACTGATCATGTACTGATCACGTGACTGATCATGCACTGATCACGTGGCTATCATGCTCTGCTCACGTGGCTGATCATGCAACGATCACGTAGCAACCATGTACTGGTCACGTGACTGATCATGCACTGATCACGTAATTGATCCTGCACTGATCACGTGGCTCATCATGCACTGATCACGTGGCTGATCACACATGTATCACGTGACTGATCATGCACTGATCACGTGGCTCTCATGCACTGATCACGTGGCTGTCATGCACTGATCACGTGGATATCATGCACTGATCACGTGGCTGATCACACACGTATCACATGACTGATCATGCACTGATCACGTGGCTATCATGCACTGATCACGTGGCTATCATGCACTGATCACGTGGCTGATCATGCAATGATCACGTAGCTACCATGTACTGGTCACGTGACTGATCATGCACTGATCACGTAATTGATCATGCACTGATCATGTGGCTGATCATGCACTGATCACGTGGCTGATCATACACTGATCACATAATTGATCATGCACTGATCACGTGACTGATCATGCACTGATCACGTGGCTATCATGCACTGATCACTTGGCTGATCATACACTGATCACGTGCCTGATCATGCACTGATCACGTGGCTGATCATGCACTGATCACGTGACTGATCATGCACTGATCACGTGACTGATCATGCACTGATCACGTGGCTATCATGCACTGCTCACCTGGCTGATCATGCCATGATCACGCAGCTACCATGTACTGGTCACATGACTGATCATGCACTGATCACGTGACTGATCATGCACTGATCACGTGGCTATCATGAACTACTAACGTGGCTGATCATGCAATGATCATGTAGCTACCATGTACAGGTCACGTGAATGATCATACACCCATCAGGTGACTGATCATGCACTGATCACGTGGCTATCATGCACTGATCACGTGACTGATCATGCACTGATCACGTCTATATCATGCACTGATCACATGTCTGATCATTCACTGATCACGTGTATGATCATTCACTGATCTCGTGACAGATCATGCACTGATCACGTGGCTGATCATGCACTGATCACGTGACTGATCATGCACTGATCACGTGACTGATCATGCACTGATCACGTGGCTATCATGCACTGATCACGTGGCTGATCATGCATGATCACGCAGCTACCATGCACTGATCACGTGACTGATCATGCACTGATCACGTGACTGATCATGCAGTGATCACGTGACTTAATGGCACTGATCATGTGACTGATCATGCACTGATCATGTTTGCTATCATACACTGATCATGTGCCTCTGGAGGCAATAAACAAAGAGCTGAGTAGGCACGAATCAATCAGTCAGCAGGCAATAATCATGGAATCATGTGTGAGGAATCATGCTGCTCAGCTGGCAATAATCAAGCAGCTGAGCAGGCAGGAATCGTGCAGCTCAGCTGGCAATTGTCAAGCAGATGAGCAGACAGTAATCACGCAGCTAAGCAGGCCCTGATCACGTGACTGAGCATGCACTGATCACGTGGCTGATCATACACTGATCACGTGATGATCATGCACTGATCACGTGGATATCATGCACTGATCACGTGGCTGATCATGCACTGATCACGTGGCTATCATGCACTGATCACGTGGCTGATCATGCACTGATCACGTAGCAACCATGCACTGATCACGTGACTGATCATGCACTGATCACGTAACTGATCATGCACTGATCACGTGGCTGATCATGCACTGATCACGTGGCTGATCACACATGTGTCACGTGACTGATCATGCACTGATCACGTGGCTATCATGCACTGATCACGTGGCTGTCATGCACTGATCACGTGGATATCATGCACTGATCACGTGGCTGATCATGCACGTATCACATGACTGATCATGCACTGATCACGTGGCTGATCATGCACTGATCACGTGGCTATCATGCACTGATCACGTGGCTGATCATGCAATGATCACGTAGCTACCATGTACTGGTCACGTGACTGATCATGCACTGATCACGTAATTGATCATGCACTGATCATGTGGCTGATCATGCACTGATCACGTGGCTGATCATACACTGATCACATAACTGATCATGCACTGATCACGTGACTGATCATGCACTGATCACGTGGCTATCATGCACTGATCACTTGGCTGGACATACACTGATCACGTGCCTGGTCATGCACTGATCACGTGGCTGATCATGCACTGATCACGTGACTGATCATGCACTGCTCACGTGGCTGATCATGCCATGATCACCCAGCTACCATGTACTGGTCACATGACTGATCATGCACTGATCACGTGACTGATCATGCAGTGATCACGTGGCTATCATGAACTACTCACGTGGCTGATCATGCACTGATCACGTGGCTTATCAGGCAATGATCACGTAGCTACCTTGTACTGGTCACGTAACTGATCATGCACTGAGCACGTAATTGATCATGCACTGATCATGTGGCTGATCATGCACTGATCACGTGGCTGATCATGCACTGATCACGTGACTGAGCATGCACTGATCTCGTGTCTGATCATGCACTGATCACGTGGCTATCATGCACTGCTCACGTGGCTGATCATGCCATGATCACGCAGCTACCATGTACTGGTCACATGACTGATCATGCACTGATCACGTGACTGATCATGCAGTGATCACGTGGCTATCATGAACTACTCACGTGGCTGATCATGCAATGATCATGTAGCTACCATGTACAGGTTACGTGAATGATCATACACGCATCAGGTGACTGATCATGCACTGATCACGTGGCTATCATGCACTGATCACGAGACTGATCATGCACTGTTCACGTCTATATCATGCACTGATCACATGACTGCCCGTGCACTCATCACGTGGATGATCATACACTAATCTTGTGACAGATCATGCACTGATCACGTGGCTGATCATGCACTGATACCGTGACTGAGCATGGACTGATCACATGAGTATCATGTAGTGATCACGTGACTTAATGGCGCTGATCATGTGACTGATCATGCGCTGATCATGTTTGCTATCATACACTGATCATGTGCCTCTGGAGGCAATAAACAAAGAGCTGAGTAGGCACGAATCAAACAGTCAGCAGGCAATAATCATGGAACACAGGTGTGAGGAATCATGCTGCTCAGCTGGCAATAATCAAGCAGCTGAGCATTCAGGAATCGTGCAGCTCAGCTGGCAATTGTCAAGCAGATGAGCAGACAGTAATCACGCAGCTCAGCAGGCCCAGATCACGTGACTGAGCATGCACTGTTCACGTGGCTGATCATACACTGATCACGTGGCTATCATGCACTGATCACGTGGCTATCATGCACTGATCACGTGGCTGATCAGGCAATGATCACGTAGCTACCATGTACTGGTCACGTGACTGATCATGCACTGAGCACGTAATTGATCATGCACTGATCATGTGGCTGATCATGCACTGATCACGTGGCTGATCATACACTGATCACATAACTGATCATGCACTGATCACGTGACTGATCATGCACTGATCTCGTGGCTATCATGCACTGATCACTTGGCTGGACATACACTGATCACGTGCCTGGTCATGCACTGATCACGTGGCTGATCATGCACTGATCACGAGACTGATCATGCACTGATCTCGTGTCTGATCATGCACTGATCACGTGGCTATCATGCACTGCTCACATGGCTGATCATGCCATGATCACGCAGCTACCATGTACTGGTCACATGACTGATCATGCACTGATCACGTGACTGATCATGCAGTGATCACGTGGCTATCATGAACTACTCACGTGGCTGATCATGCAATGATCATGTAGCTACCATGTACAGGTCACGTGAATGATCATACACCCATCAGGTGACTGATCATGCACTGATCACGTGGCTATCATGCACTGATCACGAGACTGATCATGCACTGTTCACGTCTATATCATGCACTGATCACATGACTGCCCGTGCACTGATCACGTGGATGATCATACACTAATCTTGTGACAGATCATGCACTGATCACGTGGCTGATCATGCACTGATACCGTGACTGAGCATGGACTGATCACATGACTATCATGTAGTGATCACGTGACTTAATGGCGCTGATCATGTGACTGATCATGTGCTGATCATGTTTGCTATCATACACTGATCATGTGCCTCTGGAGGCAATAAACAAAGAGCTGAGTAGGCACGAATCAAACAGTCAGCAGGCAATAATCATGGAACACAGGTGTGAGGAATCATGCTGCTCAGCTGGCAATAATCAAGCAGCTGAGCAGGCAGGAATCGTGCAGCTCAGCTGGCAATTGTCAAGCAGATGAGCAGACAGTAATCACGCAGCTCAGCAGGCCCAGATCACGTGACTGAGCATGCACTGTTCACGTGGCTTATCATACACTGATCACGTGATGATCATGTACTGATCACTTGATATCATGCACTGATCACGTGGCTGATCATGCACTGATCACGTGGCTATCATGTACTGCTCACGTGGCTGATCATGCCATGATCACACAGCTACCATGTACTGGTCACATGACTGATCATGCACTGATCACGTGACTGATCATGCAGTGATCACGTGGCTATCATGAACTACTCACGTGGCTGATCATGCAATGATCATGTAGCTACCATGTACAGGTCACGTGAATGATCATACACCCATCAGGTGACTGATCATGCACTGATCACGTGGCTATCATGCACTGAACACGAGACTGATCATGCACTGTTCACGTCTATATCATGCACTGATCACATGACTGCCCGTGCACTGATCACGTGGATGATCATACACTAATCTTGTGACAGATCATGCACTGATCACGTGGCTGATCATGCACTGATACCGTGACTGAGCATGGACTGATCACATGACTATCATGTAGTGATCACGTGACTTAATGGCGCTGATCATGTGACTGATCATGCGCTGATCATGTTTGCTATCATACACTGATCATGTGCCTCTGGAGGCAATAAACAAAGAGCTGAGTAGGCACGAATCAAACAGTCAGCAGTCAATAATCATGGAACACAGGTGTGAGGAATCATGCTGCTCAGCTGGCAATAATCAAGCAGCTGAGCAGGCAGGAATTACGCAGCACAGCTGGCAATTGTCAAGCAGATGACAGGCAGGAATCGTGCAGCTCAGCTGGCAATTGTCAAGCAGATGAGCAGACAGTAATCACGCAGCTCAGCAGGCCCAGATCACGTGACTGAGCATGCACTGTTCACGTGGCCGATCATACATTGATCACGTGATGATCATGTACTGATCACTTGGATATCATGCACTGATCACGTGGCTGATCATACACTGTTCACGTGTCTGACCATGCACTGATCACGTGGCTGATCATACACTGCTCACGTAACTGATCATGCACTGATCACGTGGCTATCATGCACTGATCACGTGGCTGAACATGCACTGTTCACGTGGCTGATCACACACCTGTCACGTGACATATCATGCACTGATCACGTGGCACTCATGCACTGATCACGTGGCTGATCATACTCTGCTCACGTAACTCATGCACACATTACATGGCTATCATGCACTGCTCACGTGGCTCGTCATGGATAGATCACGTAGCAACCATATACTGGTAACGTGACTGATCATGCAAAGATCACGTAAATGATCATGCACTGTTCACGTGACTGATCATGTACTGATCACGTGACTGATCATGCACTGACCACGTGGCTATCATGCTCTGCTCACGTGGCTGATCATGCAACGATCACGTAGCAACCATGTACTGGTCACGTGACTGATCATGCACTGATCACTTAATTGATCCTGCACTGATCACGTGGCTCATCATGCACTGATCACGTGGCTGATCACACATGTATCACGTGACTGATCATGCACTGATCCCGTGGCTCTCATGCACTGATCACGTGGCTGTCATGAACTGATCACGTGGATATCATGCACTGATCATGTGGCTGATCACACACGTATCACATGACTGATCATGCACTGATCACGTGGCTATCATGCACTGATCACGTGGCTTATCAGGCAATGATCACGTAGCTACCTTGTACTGGTCACGTAACTGATCATGCACTGAGCACGTAATTGATCATGCACTGATCATGTGGCTGATCATGCACTGATCACGTGGCTGATCATACACTGATCACATAATTGATCATGCACTGATCACGTGACTGATCATGCACTGATCACGTGGCTATCATGCACTGATCACTTGGCTGGACATACACTGATCACGTGCCTGGTCATGCACTGATCACGTGGCTGATCATGCACTGATCACGTGACTGATCATGCACTGATCTCGTGACTGATCATGCACTGATCACGTGGCTATCATGCACTGCTCACGTGGCTGATCATGCCATGATCACGCAGCTACCATGTACTGGTCACATGACTGATCATGCACTGATCACGTGACTGATCATGCAGTGATCACGTGGCTATCATGAAGTACTCACGTGGCTGATCATGCAAAGATCATGTAGCTACCATGTACAGGTCACGTGAATGATCATACACCCATCAGGTGACTGATCATGCACTGATCACGTGGCTATCATGCACAGATCACGAGACTGATCATGCACTGTTCACGTCTATATCATGCACTGATCACATGACTGCCCGTGCACTGATCACGTGGAGGATCATACACTAATCTTGTGACAGATCATGCACTGATCACGTGGCTGATCATGCACTGATCACGTGACTGATCATGCACTGATCTCGTGTCTGATCATGCACTGATCACGTGGCTATCATGCACTGCTCACGTGGCTGATTATGCCATGATCACGCAGCTACCATGTACTGGTCACATGACTGATCATGCACTGATCACGTGACTGATCATGTAGTGATCACGTGACTTAATGGCGCTGATCATGTGACTGATCATGCGCTGATCATGTTTGCTATCATACACTGATCATGTGCCTCTGGAGGCAATAAACAAAGAGCTGAGTAGGCACGAATCAATCAGTCAGCAGGCAATAATCATGGAACTCAGGTGTGAGGAATCATGCTGCTCAGCTGGCAATAATCAAGCAGCTGAGCAGGCAGAAATCGTGCAGCTTAGATGGCAATTGTCAAGCAGATGAGCAGACAGTAATCACGCAGCTCAGCAGGCCCAGATCACGTGACTGAGCATGCACTGTTCACGTGGCTGATCATACACTGATCACGTGATGATCATGTACTGATCACTTGGATATCATGCACTGATCACGTGGCTGATCATGCACTGATCACATGACTGATCATGCACTGATCTCGTGTCTGATCATGCACTGATCACGTGGCTATCATGCACTGCTCACGTGGCTGATCATGCCATGATCACGCAGCTACCATGTACTGGTCACATGACTGATCATGCACTGATCACGTGACTGATCATGCAGTGATCACGTGGCTATCATGTACTACTCACGTGGCTGATCATGCAATGATCATGTAGCTACCATGTACAGGTCACGTGAATGATCATACACCCATCAGGTGACTGATCATGCACTGATCACGTGGCTATCATGCACTGATCACGAGACTGATCATGCACTGTTCACGTCTATATCATGCACTGATCACATGACTGCCCGTGCACTGATCACGTGGATGATCATACACTAATCTTGTGACAGATCATGCACTGATCACGTGGCTGATCATGCACTGATACCGTGACTGAGCATGGACTGATCACATGACTATCATGTAGTGATCACGTGACTTAATGGCGCTGATCATGTGACTGATCATGCGCTGATCATGTTTGCTATCATACACTGATCATGTGCCTCTGGAGGCAATAAACAAAGAGCTGAGTAGGCACGAATCAAACAGTCAGCAGGCAATAATCATGGAACACAGGTGTGAGGAATCATGCTGCTCAGCTGGCAATAATCAAGCAGCTGAGCAGGCAGGAATTACGCAGCACAGCTGCCAATTGTCAAGCAGATGACAGGCAGGAATCATGCAGCTCAGCTGGCAATTGTCAAGCAGATGAGCAGACAGTAATCACGCAGCTCAGCAGGCCCAGATCACGTGACTGAGCATGCACTGTTCACGTGGCTGATCATACACTGATCACGTGATGATCATGTACTGATCACTTGGATATCATGCACTGATCACGTGGCTGATCATACACTGTTCACGTGTCTGACCATGCACTGATCACGTGGCTGATCATACACTGCTCACGTAACTGATCATGCACTGATCACGTGGCTATCATGCACTGATCACGTGGCTGAACATGCAGTGATCACGTGGCTATCATGAAGTACTCACGTGGCTGATCATGCAATGATCATGTAGCTACCATGTACAGGTCACGTGAATGATCATACACCCATCAGGTGACTGATCATGCACTGATCACGTGGCTATCATGCACTGATCACGAGACTGATCATGCACTGTTCACGTCTATATCATGCACTGATCACATGACTGCCCGTGCACTGATCACGTGGATGATCATACACTAATCTTGTGACAGATCATGCACTGATCACGTGGCTGATCATGCACTGATACCGTGACTGAGCATGGACTGATCACATGACTATCATGTAGTGATCACGTGACTTAATGGCGCTGATCATGTGACTGATCATGCGCTGATCATGTTTGCTATCATACACTGATCATGTGCCTCTGAAGGCAATAAACAAAGAGCTGAGTAGGCACGAATCAAACAGTCAGCAGGCAATAATCATGGAACACAGGTGTGAGGAATCATGCTGCTCAGCTGGCAATAATCAAGCAGCTGAGCAGGCAGGAATTACGCAGCACAGCTGGCAATTGTCAAGCAGATGACAGGCAGGAATCGTGCAGCTCAGCTGGCAATTGTCAAGCAGATGAGCAGACAGTAATCACGCAGCTCAGCAGGCCCAGATCACGTGACTGAGCATGCACTGTTCACGTGGCTGATCATACACTGATCACGTGATGATCATGCACTGATCACTTGGATATCATGCACTGATCACGTGGCTGATCATACACTGTTCACGTGTCTGACCATGCACTGATCACGTGGCTGATCATACACTGCTCACGTAACTGATCATGCACTGATCACGTGGCTATCATGCACTGATCACGTGGCTGAACATGCACTGTTCACGTGGCTGATCACACACCTGTCACGTGACATATCATGCACTGATCACGTGGCACTCATGCACTGATCACGTGGCTGATCATACTCTGCTCACGTAACTCATGCACACATTACATGGCTATCATGCACTGCTCACGTGGCTCGTCATGGATAGATCACGTAGCAACCATATACTGGTAACGTGACTGATCATGCAAAGATCACGTAAATGATCATGCACTGTTCACGTGACTGATCATGTACTGATCACGTGACTGATCATGCACTGACCACGTGGCTATCATGCTCTGCTCACGTGGCTGATCATGCAACGATCACGTAGCAACCATGTACTGGTCACGTGACTGATCATGCACTGATCACGTAATTGATCCTGCACTGATCACGTGGCTCATCATGCACTGATCACGTGGCTGATCACACATGTATCACGTGACTGATCATGCACTGATCCCGTGGCTCTCATGCACTGATCACGTGGCTGTCATGCACTGATCACGTGGATATCATGCACTGATCATGTGGCTGATCACACACGTATCACATGACTGATCATGCACTGATCACGTGGCTATCATGCACTGATCACGTGGCTATCATGCACTGATCACGTGGCTTATCAGGCAATGATCACGTAGCTACCTTGTACTGGTCACGTAACTGATCATGCACTGAGCACGTAATTGATCATGCACTGATCATGTGGCTGATCATGCACTGATCACGTGGCTGATCATACACTGATCACATAATTGATCATGCACTGATCACGTGACTGATCATGCACTGATCACGTGGCTATCATGCACTGATCACTTGGCTGGACATACACTGATCACGTGCCTGGTCATGCACTGATCACGTGGCTGATCATGCACTGATCACGTGACTGATCATGCACTGATCTCGTGACTGATCATGCACTGATCACGTGGCTATCATGCACTGCTCACCTGGCTAATCATGCCATGATCACGCAGCTACCATGTACTGGTCACATGACTGATCATGCACTGATCACGTGACTGATCATGCAGTGATCACGTGGCTATCATGAACTACTAACGTGGCTGATCATGCAATGATCATGTAGCTACCATGTACAGGTCACGTGAATGATCATACACCCATCAGGTGACTGATCATGCACTGATCACGTGGCTATCATGCACAGATCACGAGACTGATCATGCACTGTTCACGTCTATATCATACACTGATCACATGACTGCCCGTGCACTGATCACGTGGATGCTCATACACTAATCTTGTGACAGATCATGCACTGATCACGTGCCTGGTCATGCACTGATCACGTGGCTGATCATGCACTGATCACGTGACTGATCATGCACTGATCTCGTGACTGATCATGCACTGATCACGTGGCTATCATGCACTGCTCACGTGGCTGATTATGCCATGATCACGCAGCTACCATGTACTGGTCACATGACTGATCATGCACTGATCACGTGACTGATCATGTAGTGATCACGTGACTTAATGGCGCTGATCATGTGACTGATCATGCGCTGATCATGTTTGCTATCATACACTGATCATGTGCCTCTGGAGGCAATAAACAAAGAGCTGAGTAGGCACGAATCAATCAGTCAGCAGGCAATAATCATGGAATCATGTGTGAGGAATCATGCTGCTCAGCTGGCAATAATCAAGCAGCTGAGCAGGCAGGAATCGTGCAGCTTAGATGGCAATTGTCAAGCAGATGAGCAGACAGTAATCACGCAGCTAAGCAGGCCCAGATCACGTGACTGAGCATGCACTGTTCACGTGGCTGATCATACACTGATCACGTGATGATCATGTACTGATCACTTGGATATCATGCACTGATCACGTGGCTGATCATGCACTGACCACGTGGCTATCATGCTCTGCTCACGTGGCTGATCATGCAACGATCACGTAGCAACCATGTACTGGTCACGTGACTGATCATGCACTGATCACGTAATTGATCCTGCACTAATCACGTGGCTCATCATGCACTGATCACGTGGCTGATCACACATGTGTCACGTGACTGATCATGCACTGATCCCGTGGCTCTCATGCACTGATCACGTGGCTGTCATGCACTGATCACGTGGATATCATGCACTGATCATGTGGCTGATCACACACGTATCACATGACTGATCATGCACTGATCACGTGGCTATCATGCACTGATCACGTGGCTATCATGCACTGATCACGTGGCTTATCAGGCAATGATCACGTAGCTACCATGTACTGGTGACGTAACTGATCATGCACTGAGCACGTAATTGATCATGCACTGATCATGTGGCTGATCATGCACTGATCACGTGGCTGATCATACACTGATCACATAACTGATCATGCACTGATCACGTGACTGATCATGCACTGATCACGTGGCTATCATGCACTGATCACTTGGCTGGACATACACTGATCACGTGCCTGGTCATGCACTGATCACGTGGCTGATCATGCACTGATCACGTGACTGATCATGCACTGCTCACGTGGCTGATCATGCCATGATCACGCAGCTACCATGTACTGGTCACATGACTGATCATGAACTGATCACGTGACTGATCATGCAGTGATCACGTGGCTATCATGAACTACTCACGTGGCTATCATGCACTGATCACGTGGCTTATCAGGCAATGATCACGTAGCTACCTTGTACTGGTCACGTAACTGATCATGCACTGAGCACGTAATTGATCATGCACTGATCATGTGGCTGATCATGCACTGATCACGTGGCTGATCATGCACTGATCACGTGACTGAGCATGCACTGATCTCGTGTCTGATCATGCACTGATCACGTGGCTATCATGCACTGCTCACGTGGCTGATCATGCCATGATCACGCAGCTACCATGTACTGGTCACATGACTGATCATGCACTGATCACGTGACTGATCATGCAGTGATCACGTGGCTATCATGAACTACTCACGTGGCTGATCATGCAATGATCATGTAGCTACCATGTACAGGTCACGTGAATGATCATACACCCATCAGGTGACTGATCATGCACTGATCACGTGGCTATCATGCACTGATCACGAGACTGATCATGCACTGTTCACGTCTATATCATGCACTGATCACATGACTGCCCGTGCACTGATCACGTGGATGATCATACACTAATCTTGTGACAGATCATGCACTGATCACGTGGCTGATCATGCACTGATACCGTGACTGAGCATGGACTGATCACATGAGTATCATGTAGTGATCACGTGACTTAATGGCGCTGATCATGTGACTGATCATGCGCTGATCATGTTTGCTATCATACACTGATCATGTGCCTCTGGAGGCAATAAACAAAGAGCTGAGTAGGCACGAATCAAACAGTCAGCAGGCAATAATCATGGAACACAGGTGTGAGGAATCATGCTGCTCAGCTGGCAATAATCAAGCAGCTGAGCATTCAGGAATCGTGCAGCTCAGCTGGCAATTGTCAAGCAGATGAGCAGACAGTAATCACGCAGCTCAGCAGGCCCAGATCACGTGACTGAGCATGCACTGTTCACGTGGCTGATCATACACTGATCACGTGGCTATCATGCACTGATCACGTGGCTATCATGCACTGATCACGTGGCTGATCAGGCAATGATCACGTAGCTACCATGTACTGGTCACGTGACTGATCATGCACTGAACACGTAATTGATCATGCACTGATCATGTGGCTGATCATGCACTGATCACGTGGCTGATCATACACTGATCACATAACTGATCATGCACTGATCACGTGACTGATCATGCACAGATCTCGTGGCTATCATGCACTGATCACTTGGCTGGACATACACTGATCACGTGCCTGGTCATGCACTGATCACGTGGCTGATCATGCACTGATCACGAGACTGATCATGCACTGATCTCGTGTCTGATCATGCACTGATCACGTGGCTATCATGCACTGCTCACATGGCTGATCATGCCATGATCACGCAGCTACCATGTACTGGTCACATGACTGATCATGCACTGATCACGTGACTGATCATGCAGTGATCACGTGGCTATCATGAACTACTCACGTGGCTGATCATGCAATGATCATGTAGCTACCATGTACAGGTCACGTGAATGATCATACACCCATCAGGTGACTGATCATGCACTGATCACGTGGCTATCATGCACTGATCACGAGACTGATCATGCACTGTTCACGTCTATATCATGCACTGATCACATGACTGCCCATGCACTGATCACGTGGATGATCATACACTAATCTTGTGACAGATCATGCACTGATCACGTGGCTGATCATGCACTGATACCGTGACTGAGCATGGACTGATCACATGACTATCATGTAGTGATCACGTGACTTAATGGCGCTGATCATGTGACTGATCATGTGCTGATCATGTTTGCTATCATACACTGATCATGTGCCTCTGGAGGCAATAAACAAAGAGCTGAGTAGGCACGAATCAAACAGTCAGCAGGCAATAATCATGGAACACAGGTGTGAGGAATCATGCTGCTCAGCTGGCAATAATCAAGCAGCTGAGCAGGCAGGAATCGTGCAGCTCAGCTGGCAATTGTCAAGCAGATGAGCAGACAGTAATCACGCAGCTCAGCAGGCCCAGATCACGTGACTGAGCATGCACTGTTCACGTGGCTTATCATACACTGATCACGTGATGATCATGCACTGATCACTTGGATATCATGCACTGATCACGTGGCTGATCATGCACTGATCACGTGACTGATCATGCACTGATCTCGTGTCTGATCATGCACTGATCACGTGGCTATCATGTACTGCTCACGTGGCTGATCATGCCATGATCACGCAGCTACCATGTACTGGTCACATGACTGATCATGCACTGATCACGTGACTGATCATGCAGTGATCACGTGGCTATCATGAAGTACTCACGTGGCTGATCATGCAATGATCATGTAGCTACCATGTACAGGTCACGTGAATGATCATACACCCATCAGGTGACTGATCATGCACTGATCACGTGGCTATCATGCACTGAACACGAGACTGATCATGCACTGTTCACGTCTATATCATGCACTGATCACATGACTGCCCGTGCACTGATCACGTGGATGATCATACACTAATCTTGTGACAGATCATGCACTGATACCGTGACTGAGCATGGACTGATCACATGACTATCATGTAGTGATCACGTGACTTAATGGCGCTGATCATGTGACTGATCATGCGCTGATCATGTTTGCTATCATACACTGATCATGTGCCTCTGGAGGCAATAAACAAAGAGCTGAGTAGGCACGAATCAAACAGTCAGCAGGCAATAATCATGGAACACAGGTGTGAGGAATCATGCTGCTCAGCTGGCAATAATCAAGCAGCTGAGCAGGCAGGAATTACGCAGCACAGCTGGCAATTGTCAAGCAGATGACAGGCAGGAATCGTGCAGCTCAGCTGGCAATTGTCAAGCAGATGAGCAGACAGTAATCACGCAGCTCAGCAGGCCCAGATCACGTGACTGAGCATGCACTGTTCACGTGGCTGATCATACATTGATCACGTGATGATCATGTACTGATCACTTGGATATCATGCACTGATCACGTGGCTGATCATACACTGTTCACGTGTCTGACCATGCACTGATCACGTGGCTGATCATACACTGCTCACGTAACTGATCATGCACTGATCACGTGGCTATCATGCACTGATCACGTGGCTGAACATGCACTGTTCACGTGGCTGATCACACACCTGTCACGTGACATATCATGCACTGATCACGTGGCACTCATGCACTGATCACGTGGCTGATCATACTCTGCTCACGTAACTCATGCACACATTACATGGCTATCATGCACTGCTCACGTGGCTCGTCATGGATAGATAACGTAGCAACCATATACTGGTAACGTGACTGATCATGCAAAGATCACGTAAATGATCATGCACTGTTCACGTGACTGATCATGTACTGATCACGTGACTGATCATGCACTGACCACGTGGCTATCATGCTCTGCTCACGTGGCTGATCATCCAACGATCACGTAGCAACCATGTACTGGTCACGTGACTGATCATGCACTGATCACGTAATTGATCCTGCACTGATCACGTGGCTCATCATGCACTGATCACGTGGCTGATCACACATGTATCACGTGACTGATCATGCACTGATCCCGTGGCTCTCATGCACTGATCACGTGGCTGTCATGCACTGATCACGTGGATATCATGCACTGATCATGTGGCTGATCACACACGTATCACATGACTGATCATGCACTGATCACGTGGCTATCATGCACTGATCACGTGGCTATCATGCACTGATCACGTGGCTTATCAGGCAATGATCACGTAGCTACTTTGTACTGGTCACGTAACTGATCATGCACTGAGCACGTAATTGATCATGCACTGACCATGTGGCTGATCATGCACTGATCACGTGGCTGATCATACACTGATCACATAACTGATCATGCACTGATCACGTGACTGATCATGCACTGATCACGTGGCTATCATGCACTGATCACTTGGCTGGACATACACTGATCACGTGCCTGGTCATGCACTGATCACGTGGCTGATCATGCACTGATCACGTGACTGATCATGCACTTATCTCGTGACTGATCATGCACTGATCACGTGGCTATCATGCACTGCTCACGTGGCTGATCATGCCATGATCACGCAGCTACCATGTACTGGTCACATGACTGATCATGCACTGATCACGTGACTGATCATGCAGTGATCACGTGGCTATCATGAAGTACTCACGTGGCTGATCATGCAAAGATCATGTAGCTACCATGTACAGGTCACGTGAATGATCATACACCCATCAGGTGACTGATCATGCACTGATCACGTGGCTATCATGCACAGATCACGAGACTGATCATGCACTGTTCACGTCTATATCATGCACTGATCACATGACTGCCTGCACTGATCACGTGGAGGATCATACACTGATCATGTGACTGATCATGCACTGATCACGTGGCTGATCATGCACTGATCACGTGACTGATCATGCACTGATCACGTGGCTGATCATGCACTGATCACGTGGCTATCA